>NC_050573.1:386562140-386657140 GCF_011100635.1 Trichosurus vulpecula
AAATGAGTTCATATTAGACATGTTGAGCTTGAGCTATCCAGTAGGCATATAAAGATGTAGGATGGGATGTCAGGGAAGGGAGCTGGGTATACAGACATAGGATCCATCTGTGTAGAAAGAGTAATTGAACTCCCAGAAGCAGATAAACTCATCAAGAAATAATGCCAAGAGAAAAGAGAAGAAAGCTTAATACAGAAAACTCTTGGACACTCAGCTTGATGGTGATAATTCACTAAGAGATTGAGAAGAAATAATCCTATTGGTAGGAAAAAGAAACAGGAATCCTAAAAGTAAGGCAATTCAACAACTTTCTCCTGCTGCATATTATGTCTGTTTCCCTTTGTACGTTCAGAAAAATAGCACTTTGAGAGAGATCTGATAAAAAGGTGAGAAAACCGTCTGCAAACATATGTCTAACGCTTATATTGAGAGCTGGACAGGACTGTAGAAGGCACACAGTCTAACCTCCTATTTTTTAGATAAGGAAAATTAGATGCTGAGAAATTAAGTGATTTGTCCTGGGTCAAATAGCTACTAATTGTCTGAGGTAGAATTTAAATTCAGGTTTTGCTGCCTCTGACCAGCCATTATACCACCCAGTCATATCAATGTCTTCTCCAACCCAGTGTTGACACTCCCACATCTCAATTCACAGTAGTCATGGTCTCCATTTGTTGTTTTCTAACACATACCAGTAGGGAGGAAATTGTTCTCCACTCTCACAACAACCCAGGGCTATAAAAGTTGGCTTTTTGTTGTATCTTGTTCAGACTCAGGCCTTCATTTCATATCTCAGGAGTCTCCAGAACACAGTACTTCCTCTCTGGCCTTCATCCTCACCTCTTCACCATTAGAAATTTGGACTAATGTCCCTGATACTACTCTGGGTTCAGATTGGCAGGCTTTTCCAAGCCTTAACCTTATTTCTCTATCATTTAGAGACCAAGCTGCTATCCCCTTTCTAACAGCCATTTATGTGTTATCTTCCCGTACTAGAAAATATGTCCCTTGAGGGCAACGAGTACATACTTGTTTATATATTTATTCTCAGAATTTAGCATAATACCTGGCACATTGAAAATGCTTAATCTATCATCTTTCTTTCTATCTATCCTGACTTATGATATCTGAACTCAGCTTCTTACTTTCTTATACGGCCTTAGGAAAACAACTTTATCTCTGAGTCTGTTTCCTGATCTGTAAAATGAGAAGGTTGGAATAGATGGGCTCCAAAGGTCCTTTGAGATATAAACCTATGACTTCATAATCCTATAATTTCTTGTAATGTTGTTTTGTGATATTTGTTAACTTCTGTATTTGCTGTTAACTTATAATATGCTCTGTAGTTCTTCAACTGGATTCTAAGCTCTTTCAGGTTTATTTCATGGACTATAACTTATGTTTCTTTGTAACTACCTTAGTTACTTTGTCCTTACTAAGTATTCATCAAATTTTTGCCAGTTGGTCAATTGATGTTTTCTGTGTCTCTTTATACTCATAATTCATGCAGTAGACCAATGAACTTATTGTTTAGCCGGTAAATATGTTTAAATTACATACAATTTAGTTCATGATGGTGGGCCATTTTTAAGTATAATATACTATTCTGTTGTTTAATTTTGATTCAATTTCAGGAAACCTCATAAATTGGTATATTGACATGCTGGTGACAGAATATTGAGTTTGGAGTCAGAATAATTAGCTTCAAATCCTGGCTCTATTACTTCCTGTGTGATTTTGGACATCTTACTTATACTCTCAGGATCTTAGATCTTAGTTTCCTCATATACAAAATGAGAGTATTAGGTTAGATCACTTCCAATTTCCTTTTGAGATTTTTGTCCTTTGATCTTACTATTATGCTTAAGTTATAAGGTTTTACAGATTTGGTAAATTAGAAAGTTTAATTTTAATTATACATATATATGTATATACATATACATGTATATATAATAGCAATATCTATACAATCCAAACTTTTGTGAGGGCTGGAAAAAAATTTGGCCCTGTCTTATTTATTGTCTTGATTTTCTACTTTGTCTATGTAGAAGCCATTATGGCCTGCAAGAAATTTATCTACATGATAAGCATTCAAATAGCACTTACAGTATTGGCAGTGGCAGTGTGTATATTTCAACTAATTACTGGAGTTGACCATCACAAATGGGTATCCCTACTTTCAATTTTATAGCCTGCATTTTAAGGTCTGTAGGTATAATCCTTTACCTTCAAATCACAGATTTAGAACTGGAAGAGATTTTAGAGCTCATTCTATCTGGGCTATTCATGGGCTATTCATTTTACAGACAAAAAAAAGGTAATTTCAGAGAAAGGAAATGACTTACCCAACTTCTCAGAAGTGGCAGAGGTAGAATTTAAATATTCAGTACGTATCCTCAATCTACCTTATGAATACTTGTATGTGAACTCACCAAAAGTTCTGGAGCTGGGGCAAAAAGCATTTTAAAAAAGCATTCCATCCTTATTCAATGTTTCCTTCCCCAGATAGTGTAGTGCATTGAAATGGACTAGGCAGCTTTGGGACTTTAAGCTGTCACACGGAGTATGCTCAGCTTAGAGAAAGGAAGGTTTTTTGTCTCAAAGTAAAACTTGACTGTGGGATGAATGTTGAATTTTAAAAGTTAGGCTTGTCTCATTTAGTGGAGATTATTCCTATCATTGTTGAGCACAAGCAGAGTAGGCAGCAATATGTTGTTATTTGATGTTACCAAGAAAGTCTCTTTGCCTACATGTATGTATGTATGTAGGCAAACATGTGGATATTGAAAATCTGAGATATAGAGAGATATGTGATATATATGTAACACGTCTGTCTGTCTGTCTTATCTATCTCCACTAGCCTTTATCGCAATGTCTAAAATTCCAACATTATTCATTCCTTAAAGTTAAATCATCCAGCTATGCTATTATAAAATGTAAATAAGCCTGAAAAGGTACCTCATTAGGTTTTTATCAGTCATTAACACATTAGCATCTGTGAATTTGTCTGAGGCTTTCTTCCCTGAAAAATATCTGATAAAACCACTTTGAAGCTCTGCACCAAAATAAATAAATAAATACAAAATAGAAAACATTTTGTTTAGTCTAAAGAATGCAATATTTTGCTATTGCTAGAAGTGCCATCATATTTAAAGTGCTAGATCTACCTAGCCACTAAGACTTGGAGTTAATAGTTGTTTGTGTGGGTAATGGGGATTGGAGGAGGTTGCCTCATCAGTTCAAACAAAATGCAAAGCTGTGCAAAGCAGCTATTAGGACCTGGCTTTTTTAAACTTGCTTCTTTGTGTAAAGAGATTTATTTGTCATACCTTTCCTGCTTTCAGATTAAAGAAGAATGGAGCCATACATGTCTATGAAGGAAAGGAAACCATTTGAATTCAATAGGATGCACTGTTTGGTCCACTAACAGAGAAAGTGAAATGATAAGATCATATGATTTTTGAGCTGTTAGAGACATTAGGGAACATCTATTCTAGAGGTTCTTAACCTTTTATTATATCATACATCCCTCTAGCAATCAGGCGAAGACTATGGGCCCTATTTCATAATAATGTTTTTAGTTGCATAAAATAAAGTATATAGGATGGCAAAGGAAAGCAAATATATTGAAATGCAATTAAATATATATATATATATATATATATAGATTATATAGAGACACACATATGTATGTATGTATGTATACATGTGTATCTTAAATTCGTGGATGCCAGGTTAAGATACCCTCCCCCATACACATACATACAGTAGGAGGTGTGGGCCTATAACCCTAGGTATCAGAAAGACCGAGACTGGAGAATCTCTTGAAGTTGAGAGTTCTGAGCTACATTAGAGATGAAGTCAATTGAGTTTCTTCTCTAAGTTTAGAATCGATATGGTGAGCCCCTAGGAAGTTAGAGCCACCAGATTACCTAAGATGGAACAATACCCCTCACAGCATAAATGAAAACTCCTGTGTCTATTGGTTTTGGAGTTGAGCAGCTAAGGACCCCCTACACTTCAAGCTTGGATTCTGATCTCTGATTCTGATCTAAATTCTTATCTAGCCCATTAACTTCATTTTACAGGGGAATAAACTGAGGACCCAATGGAAGAAGTAACTTGGCCAAGGTACCCAGAGAGGAATCAAACACAGCATCTCTGATACCAAACTCAGTAATATGTCAATTAGATTATTCTGCTTAGGGATGTTGGGGGTAGCCACACAGTTAAAGAAGTCCCACAGAGTTTAGTTTTTAGTTACTATGAAAAGCTTGGGAAAAACTAGAAAATAAGCCTGGCATTATTGTACATAACAAATTATTCTACATTATAACAAAATTATTACACACATATACACACACAGACACACATAAATCAAAACATATGTTAAAATGACTAAATTTCAGTCAATAAATAGAAGTACCTCAGATCATAGTTCCTAAATTGATTTTCCAAAAAAAAAGAGAAAAAAAATACCTTCATGCTAAATCAAGGAAATTGTGGTCTGATGGAACAAGGATGGGCTCTGTAGTCAAAGAATCTTCATCCAAATCCCATAATCCCATCTCTGATACTTACCAGTTACGTAACCTTGGTCCAGCCTTTTACCCTTCCTCCAACATAGTTCTTCTATATGTGTAATGCGGGTGTTGAATAGATGGGTTCTGACGTCTGAGCTATTCACCTAAGCCCTCTTACCTTGGCTATAGTGAGGCCAATATTTCTATCAATACAGTGAGATAAATTAATTACAATTACAACCCAAGTCTCCAAAGGGATCCAAGGAATAAAGTAGTCGATGAAAAAGAAGAAAATATACCCAGTATTTTTTTTCCTCAGTTAACATACTGCAGTCACCAGTACACACACACACACACACACACACACACACACACACCACATCATATAAAATGTTGTAAGACTCCTTTCCTCCTTCCCAACATCACAACACATTCCAATATGTTCTCTCCTACCTTAAACAGTTGAGGAGTGAATGCCCCTCCCCAACCCCATTTCTTTTTTTTCCCATTTTGTCCAAAAGTTGCTTTGTGCCCAGTAATATGGAAATAGCACTCAGTTGCTTATAGAATCACTAACACAGACAGTTGCAATGCAATACCTCTGAACTTATGTTAGAGAATGCTACTGGCAACATGGTATCCTTAATATTTCCTGGGAATATTATTCTTTCAGGTAATGAGCAAAATCCAATAAATTCTGCTAATCGTATCTGTCATACTTGCTACCTCTTCTCCCTCTCCCCAATGACTCCCATGTCTTTTCCATATTTCTCCTGTTTCTTTGTCAGTGCAACTGTAAGGTCAAACTTCGGTTCCTTGATCACCCCTTCTTTATATTCTGCTGGGCTTACCCCCTCCTCTTTCCTCTTATCTTTGATAGTCCCCTCCATCTTCCCTTCCCTTTTGAAGATCCATGAGTTATCTGGAAAATTCAAATAGATCAGCTATTTGTAGGACAGTTGTATTCATTGATTCCAAAGGCAAGGGAACTCTTGAGCAGTATACAACCAAAATGGTGCTTTAAGATGATTAATCTGGCAACTTCTGTGCAACAGGAATTAGATGGAAGATATATGAGAGGGAGAGACATGTGTTAAAAGTAATTAATACTAATGATGATAATGATAACTGATATTTCTATGTGCCAGACACTGTACTAAGCACTTTACAATTATTATCTCATTTGATTTTCCCAACAACTTTGGGAGGCAGGTGCCAGTTTGACAGATGAGGAAACTGAGGCAAGCAGAAGTAAAGTGTCTGGTCACACAGGTAAGTGTTTGAGACTGGATTTGAACTCAGGTTGGATTTGAACTCAGGAGACCATTGCAAAATTTGGGGCCATTGGATTCTAATGTGGGTACAATGGCACAACTCCAGGGCATACATGATTAACCAGTTAGAGGTGCGAAAAGGAATAACATTCCAGTGTCTTCTGGTAGACTAATATGAGGCTTGGCTTCAACATAGCTATACCTACCTTTCAACCATTATAAGCCAATATATCCATACTCCACCCCATAGCTGTGCAAGATTTCCCTTCCGAATTGTGAATCAACTCCTCATAGCAGTTATAGATTAACCTTAATTCTCTCTCCTCTCCTCTCTTCTCTTGTCTCCTCTCCTCTCCTCTCTTCTCTCCTCCTCTTACATTTCCTGTCTTCTTCTTTCCTCTTCCCATTGCCCTTCAACAAAGCAACCCCTCTCATAGTCTTGCTTTGCTTTCTTCTCTTCCTCCACCTCCTCCTCTTCCCCCTCCTCCTCCTCCTCCTCCTCCTCTTCCTTCTTCTCAAGGCCACTGTACAAACTTCATTTGGCTACACAACTTCTTTCGCTTTCTACATGAGTCCCTTGTTCTTCAGAGATGCTGATATTATTCATTAAATGCTAAATATACTGTAATTAAGAAATGAAAACTGTTATTAAATTCCAATTTAAATATTTATGAAGGCTTCTACCCCTGCCCCCACCCCTTTTGGAAGCAAGCAATAGAAATAGAGCCATGAAGACAAAATAGAGAAAGACAGAAAAATGCTTAGCACTGTTGTTTAGCAACTAGACAAAAGAAGTATCATGTATAAACAAGAACTCAAACCTCTAGATTGTACCTGTACAGCAGCTTAACCTCATAGCCCACCCTTTGCAAAGGCTAGGTAGCTCATTGGTACCAACTGAAATCTTTACATTTGGTGCTGATGTCCTGAAGTGCCAAGGGGATACCTCCTGACGTGGGCACTGAAGTGACAATAAGTGGGGTAAGCACCACTGCAGCTTGGGATATGATTTTCTTTGAATTCTGCCTAACCAATTAAAAGGGGATTTTACCACTGGATAATGGGTCTTACTGATGCTTTTCCTGTGCAGTTCAGACCCATTACCCATTCTCTAGAAAGCTACATGATGTAATTTTAATCACAGTGCAACAGTTCCCTCCTGCTAAGAAAAATGAAATCGCTGTCTGCGTGCTTTACATTTACCTCTTCTTTAAAGGACCAGAACAGAAAATAATTAGTCAAGTGATTAAATTATATAATTCAATTTTCCCTTGGTATGTTTTTCCTGACATTCAAAAAGCAGTTAGTGAGTTTGACTGCTGCTTGCTCAATAATAACACTTTATCACCAATTTACAGCACATGAAAACAAAAGAAATCTTAAATGACCTGTGTGTGCATTTTAAAGGAACAGGGAGGGGGGTTGTTCGTAAAAATCTAAACTCCTCCCCTAGAATGATAATTTGCCTTGCAAATTACCTCTGGGATATAATAGACACTGGGTCATTATGTAGATGTATGCAGAAAGGTAGGGTGAGCAGAGGGACCCACTCCTTGTTTGACTTTGGAAAGAAAATAAAAACTCTCTGAGTCCATACAGCATGGAAGAGATAAGCTCATTTTTCACTCTGCATCTCCTTTCACACACATGTGACCTAAAAGAACAGAAGCAGACCACTCCCATCTACCTTGTGAATAATTGCCCCCTCTTTGGATAATCATGGTATGTCAGTTTCCCCCTTTTAAGCCTCCCTGTTTGGCAGTGTGGGAAAGATCACAGTTATCAGCATCTGTCCTAGATGATAACGAACCTTTGGTTTGGCAATTTTCTCTCTTCTCCCCCACATACATGCACTAATAGAATTAGTGCTGTAGAACAGGGCTGTCCAAACTTAGGTTACCTTAGGGCCGCATTAAAATAAAATAATTATTTGAGGGCCACACCCAGAATAAAAAATACAGTACACTAATAAAAAGTGGTGGAATGCATGTCATCAGTACGACAGGCAAAGGCGCAAAGCACAAAAGCAAACACAAAACAATGAAGCGACAACACAACAGTATAAAGATAGGTGCATACTGACTAGTCTGCATCTTACAGATAGAATGCATCCCGCAGATCAATTGAAAATTCCGTGTGATATGTTCCATTCATAATACTGCTTAAAAACACCAAAGAAAATTAACATCAACAAGGTTATGTATTAGTGATGGAATTAAAAAATCTAATACACATTCCATGCAAATTGTTGTTTTATTTTTTTTTCTCCTGAAAATTACAACCTACAGGCAGGCCCCATAAAATCACATTGTGTGCTGCATGCGGCCCATGGGCCATATTTTAGACAGCCCTACTGTAGAACATGAAAGTGAGGTTTCTAGACCCTTTGCAAATGGTTAACAAGCTGGGCCCAGCATTGATTTTAAGGAAGAAACCAGGCTGTATAACATTTGGAAAGTTGATGAACTCGTTAAATGACCCCAAATTGCTTCCTGCTACAAAAGCCTATTAACTTCCTGTGGCAGATCTATGTCAGGAGTTTATAAAATATCGTAAGTTATTAGTAAAACAGCCAGTTTGCTACGGTCATGAAAATAAAGGACAATAAATGGAAAACCCAATTGTATCACTGCTATCCATAAGCTAGACAAAGAACCAAAGGAAAGAGTCCAGACTTTTCATGTCAATCCTGCACAGGATGTGAAACTGTGAGTGGGTTACAATCTGTACTGGTAGGGGGAGCCCCTTCTCCAAATAAGAAGGGATATCATGGGACATGGTACAAAGAGCACTGCCTTTAGTCAGAAGACCCAGCTTTAAATGTTACTTCTGCCTCTTACTACCTGTGTGATCTTATGGGAGTTACTAAATCTCAGGATCTAACCTGTAAAATGAATAGGTAGGACTAGATATCCTCTAATATCTTCTTCAAGTTTGAATATCTGACCCTAAAACACGAATCCATCAATGAATGTGTATGATCCTCTTATACAGTCCCACTCAACCACCATCCAAAATCCAGAAAGGCCACTTTTTCTCCTCCTTGACCTTAAGACTGAGATTTACCTTTGAATAATCAATGCCTCTCATTTTTTTGGCATTTCAGAGAACCTTAGAAATTCTCATTGTGCCCTTAGTGGGAATCTAGGGGAATTTATGTCAAATAGGTGTTATCAATGTTCACACAATTGCCATGGCCCTTGGTAAGAAAGCCTGAACGTTGCCCTGGAACAATTTACTGATGAGTTGAACCTGGCAAAGTGGGAGGAACATCAAAAATAGAATCAGTGAAGACACCAACAAACATAAACTGTAGGGGCAAAAGCAACGTGATTTCTATAAGGCAAAATAATGCCTTCATAAGACTAGTTTCCAGGGTTCAGTAAGTACCTAAACAGATGAATTTCCTTAGCCTTTCAAAAATCTTTTGGAAAAGATTGTATATTCCTGTATATATGCAATTTGTTTGCTCAAATAGAACATAAGCCCTTTGAAGGCAGAGGCTGTTTCATGTTTGTCTGTGTATACCCAGTACTAAGTCTGATGGTTGGCGTATGGAAAGTACCTAATTAAATACTAGTTGATGGATTAACTGAAAATACCATGTTGGTTTATTGGTTGTTGTCCTTCATTCTCAGAGAGGACCAAGATGACATCACTATGTTAGAATCAAATTACAACACGTCCAAGTGCAGTTGATCAGACTAGCACAAGATCAGAATATCCTACCACAGGTCATGCACAAATAGTCCACGCGAACATGTGGAGTGGGTTCTCTCAATTTGTACATCTCCTGTTTCTTTTGAGGCAGTTCAATTTTGCTTTGCTCATAAAACACAGCCACTTCTCTGATGAGGGCATGCCATGCTAGGCAATCCTATGGTTCTCTTGTATCACACAATCAATTCCAAAGTTCTTCAAAGACAACTTGAGAGTGTTCTTGTATTGCTTCTTCTGACCACCATGTGAGCACTTGTCCTGTGGGAGTTCTCCATAGAGCAGTCTTTTAGGCAAGCATACATTTGGCATTCAAACAATATGGCCAGCCCATCATGGTGGTGTAAATATCATATTAAAAGCTGTTAAGAGGCAAGAACTTAACTACCCCAAAACAGAGTTACTGCATGACTGAGGGAATGTTTATTATTCATGAATATGTGAATGAAATGAAAGCTGACCTAAATTCAGTAAATAATAAGGTTAACTGGGTATTCTTTGGGGTCAATAGTGGTAAATGTTCAGCTAGCCCATGGATCAGTATTGAGACCATTCACATCTAATATTCTACTAACTGACCTAGAGGATGGAGACCACAATGAAACCTTCAGATTTGCAGATTGTACTAAGCTTTTCCAATTGAAAAAATGCTGAGGGGGCAGGTATGAACTATAAGAAGTTTTTCTAACCCTTGGTGAGTGGGCAGAAAACTGATAGATGAGATTCAACATGGTCAACTGTGAGGCAGTGTATCTAGGGAGATATAATGTGAACTAGGCTGATAAAATGAAGTCCTCAGCTATCAGTTGAGATCTGGGAAAGGGAAACGAGTCTTTGTTGATTGTTCCCTGAAGATATAAGCCCAGTGTGTTTGTGTGCGAGTGCAGCAGTAGTCAGAAAAGTTAAGAAAATGTAAAGGGTTATAAATAATTTTATTAGAAACCAAAGAAAATACTGTTATGGCAGGAAGAAAGCCAGGGCAATTGACTTGTGGGAAGCAAAGAAGCAGCTCTAAGAAATATGCTTCAGTGCTCCCTTAGCCTCTATTCTTTTTTTATTTTGTCTCCCTGTGGACAACAGGGACCATACAATATGTATTGTATTGTATATTGTATATTTAGCTCTACAATATGTAGAGCTAAAAAGAATTTTTGGACTAATTTGTTAGACTGCTCCATTTTATCAGTTTTACAAAACTCTATGTGTTGTGAAGAGAGAGGACTAGAGAATGAGTGATATCTCTTCATGGTGGAACATTGTGGCTGTAGGACCTGAATTCATCAGTCAATTTCCTCATATTGTATTATGAGTCATTGCTACTAAGACTAACATTACTAATATAGCAAAAGTTTTGCTCTCTAAAAGTATGTGCTAGATGGAAAGTCAAAACTTCCAGTTAATGAAGAAATAAACTTTGCATGTTTTTACATCACCTTGGGTTCTTCACGAGGAAACTGATGTATGGCAGGCCATGCTGCTGAATTGCCTGAGGCTAGAGGTAGAGAGAACATTGGAGACTGTGTGGAATGAACTATGTTAAAAAGTAATTGATAACTGTCTCAGATAACACCTTCCTAATCATTCCCTCTATTCCAAGTGTGCTTGGGGATCATGGAACTCTTGCAGTTAGAAGTCATGGGACCATGGATATTGGTACTTCTGTAGAAAGTTATGATGTATCTGTACTTAACTACATGAAGTTCTAGTTGCTTGTACTCAAGTAAGGTCATAAAGGGACTAGAAAAGATCCAGAAAGGTATACTAAGTTATACTGCTTCAAGATTAGATGAGTTTTCAGTTTGGAAAGATGATGGTCAAAAGTGAATCAAATCAAAGTCATACCCATGAAGGATACCAATAGGAAAAATATATGCAGATTGTTAATTAATGAAAAATAATAAAATAAAATATGGGAAAAAAACCCTTGAAGATTAAAGGTAGGAAAATAAAGGGAAATAAAGTACATCTTAATATGGTGGGTATCGAAAATGTGTATCTTTTTATTCCCAGGAAATTTTACAGGTATAAAATATTTTAGAATATCCCAGAAGAATTTGTATAAAATCATAGTATTAGAAATCATAATTCAGTGTGAAGGAAAAGTTATGAAAGTACCAGATAGAAGCCTAATTTTAAGTATGAAATCAAGGAGGAAAACCAGGCTTTCAAGAGAGAGTTCCCCTAGCATCAATAGGATAAGAAGCAGAAGAGATCATTGTCTTATTCTAGCATGCTATTCACACATTCTTCATTATTAGGGGAAAGATTTGTTGGTGACTTGGAGAAACCAGATTTAGTTGTCTTAATCTTCATTTAACAGTGCTGAACTAAGGATGTGATAAGGTTATGGAAACTAAGAAAATGGAGACTATTGTTCAATGCAAATGTGAGAATTGTGGCTGAAAGCTTAAGGATTAGCATGGTGGAAAATCCTGAAAATTCCACTTTTTTATCATGGTGTTTTGGTATGTTTGTTTGTTTTACTGGACTGTCTTCATGTCCCAGCTAAAATCCTGGCTTCTGTAAGAAGCTATTCCTAACCGCCCCAACTCTAGTGCCTCCCTCTGTTGATTATTTCCAATTGTCCCTGCATATAGCTTGTTTGCTTGTTGTCTCCCCCATTTGACTGTGACCCGCTTGAGGGAAGGTACTTCTTTCGCCCTCCTCTCTCTCTCTCTCTCTTTCTCTCTTTCTCTCTTTTATGCACGCATGCACACTTTCACTCTCTCTTGCTACATATATGTGTATATATATGTGTGTGTGTGTGTGTATGCATATATATGCATATATATTTATATTTTTTAGTACTTAGCACAGTGCTTCAAACATAGTTGGTGCTTAATTCATATTTATTGACTGAAATGTGAAAGAATTTTATACCACTGGCACACATACATAAGAAAGAGTAGAATTTAGTCTTTCAGAGAAGGAACAGTAGGCACAGGATCAAAGAATCATCATAGATTTGCTAATGGAAGAAGTGACCTCAGAGGTCATCCAGTCCAACTATATCATTTTTCAAGTGAGGAAACTGAGATCCAGAGTGGTAAAGTGACTTGTCCAACAACACCTGGACAGCAAATCCCAAAGAAGATGTTTGAACTGAGGTCTTCTGCTTCCAAATCCAGGGCTCTATTATATTACTAGTCACTTAAAGGATAGACTTCTATTTTCTGTAATATCAGCTGTCTAAGGATCCGGTAACTAAATCAAGTTCTGATACTTCATTTCTGAATGATATTCACCCACAAACCCCTGCTGGTATTAGCATTTACTCCCCTACTATTCTCACAAACATTTGCCACACTCTAGCTTCTCTCTTTTTTTGTCCTTTTCCTTAAGAAATATGAACTAAAATTTTGACAGAGGAAATAACATTGTTAAGATTTATATGACTAGAGCCTCAGCTAGGTGATGGTTGTACACAGGTAAATCTGTTAGGCATGTTTTAAGGCAAAGAAATGATTTGCTCAACCGTAGATGATGAAAATATATGACCCCAAAGTTTGGGGATTTTTGGCTATACTGCTTAATGTATTATTCTTATTAATACTGATATTCATATTATTGACATAAGAAAAGCTCTGCTCTCTAGCACTATGCAATGAATGTGAAGTCAAAACTTTCAGTTAACAAAGAGATAATTTATGTTGTACCAGGTGATCTCTTTCTACTTAGTTATTTTTACTGTCTTTGATATCTCTCCTAAGCTCTAGGAGTGAATGGAAGGCCTGTGATTTATTCCTAGAAATCGCCATTGTTTGTGAAAAGCTAGTGAGGCGAAAAAACAATCTCCCCCCCCACCCCAACAAACAAACATCAATATCAGTAAATAACAACCCTAGCTGGCAGTCAGCCTGCCTGTGTTTATTACTAGATTGGGGATTTGTATTGAAGGATATCAGAAATGCCAGGCTCCAGGGCTTTGGTCGTATTTTAGTTTTGCCAGGAATACTAAGGCAACCTTGGATAAAACACTTTTAAGGACTATGACACTCGCAATAAAGCATCTCTAATTTGTAAAAGAGAAATTAAGTGAGGCCCAATGCCTTCTACCCACAAGTCCCTTGTGCCATTTTGGTGAGAAATCATGGAAGTCTTTTAAATAATGCAAGGTTTGTATTCACAAACAAGCCATCAAGGAATGTCCTGAGAGCTATAATTGGTCATCAAAACATGTAAAAAAATACTGTACTTATTATAATGACAAAGAATGTGAGGAGTGGAATGACAGTAAAGACAAAAATAGTTTTCTAGTCCCAGCAAGGATTTTCAGATCAAAATTTTCAGAGTGGTGTTGACCTTACTGAATGGAGGCTTAAGTAAGGTTGTTCATCTGTCTTTTTGTAAACACCTTGTAATGTCATACTGGAAGAGGAACTGATAAAAAGTAACTACTTTATTGTGTGATAGGCCTCAATAATTAGATATGCGGGAAAAAGAAAAGAAAAAAAAAGCTTGCTGGCTTCTCCTGGCTGAATGGTAAAAACTAGAATCTGCCTTTGGCTATTTGAAAGGAAATGAAGAATCCCAAGATCCTTTGCCCAGTATTAGCATTGTATGGAGCCTCTCCGTTAGCATATTGCCTCAGCTGGGCAAGGTTACACAGTCCTTAAAAATCTAATGGTAATACAAAAAAATGAATCCCCAAATCCAGATGAATTTCCATACAGGGAAATTTAACATGTTCCTCAAAAGAATGTATGGTAGATCTCACTCAAAAGTAGGAAAATATCTAAACTGACTGAGACTGAGACTGTAGTCTTTTTCTATCTAATGTGTCCAACTTTATGTTCTTCTACTTTCCAACACTTACCACCAATTTCTGCCTAATTTCCTCATTGTACCCCAAATATAGTGTACTCATCCTAGCCTTCATATTTTTGCTCATTTTTTTTCTCTGACAAGTATGCTTTCATGCCTTATCAGCTCATAGATTTAGAGCTGGAAGGAATCCCAGAGGCTACGATTTTGCAGATAAGGAAACTAAGACTAAAAGACATTAAGTGACTTGCCCAGGATCTGAGTTAGTAAATGTTTAAAGTGGAATTTGAACTCAGTTCCTCTTATCAACTAGGCAAAGCCTACCCCTCAAAATACAGAGGAGTCCAAGGTGAGGTGAAAGCAAAAAAGTTTTATTAGAAGGAAAATCAGACACTAATACAGAGGGACCCCAGTAAAAGTACAAACAAGCCCACAGCTTAGAAGGTGATTTACGTTTGAAAATCACAAAGGAGGCATATGTGGGGGGAGGGGAGGTTAATGTAAAGAATGGACAGTCTTTCTCAGGAACAGCTGGGACACTGAAGCAGGGCATTTTGCAGGAACAGTTGACTGTAAGGCTGGTTTCAGCTGGTTTGGGGTGGACTGCTCATCAAATTCAGTAAGTGAACAAAAGCAAAGGCATCTGGGAGCAAGCAAGACTTTTGCTCACTGAGAGTTCCTGATTGGCTCCTTTTGGCAAACAGGCTTACTCTGTGTCCAATGCACCTGCCTGATAAAGCAACTCATAGAAAATAGATTTATTAACCTTAGGACTACTTTCACATTTTGGATCCCAAATACAGTGTTCTACTAAGAGCACAATGATTTATTTTATGTAGATATGGCATAAAATCAAGAACACTTTAGAGAAGGAAGGAGCCTTGGTCTGTTGGCCCCATTTTACAGATTAGAAAATGTTGACCCAGAAAAAAACTAAATGACTTGGCCAGAGTCATACAGCTAGTTCATGACTATTCAAATGAAGCCAAATTAACAAATATTTTTTAAATACCTACGCAGTGCAAGATATTGAAGTACTTTGCACAACATCTCTTCTTAATCAGTAAGGGAGTCAATGGATTTCCTCTAGAAGGAAAAAAAAAAAGAATTATATCAGGAGTTTGAAAACCTGGACTCCTGCTTTGGCTCTGTGACTTACTTCTGTGGCTTTGCATAAAGTCTATGTCCCAGTCTTTTGATTTGTATTGTAGAGATAACAAATGCTATCTGCCAGATCCCCAATGTTTTCATGAGAACACAATGAGAAAACGCATATGAGAGAATGCTGGGTCCATTTAAAAGTACCTCATAAAGGTAAAGCATGGCAGGTGCCTCTAGGGCAAGAAGAGTGGAAAGGATAGGAAGGGGGAGGAAAAAAAATAAGGAAAAGTAAGAAAGAGAAATAAAGTAGAAGAGAACAAAAGTATGTGAGATAAATAGAGAAGGGTACTTCTCCATAAATGCTGAGGGGAGGAATTAGTAGAATTAGTGATTAAAAAAATACCGTATCTTGGAACTTGGTGGGCTTGGTGAAATGTCCTGGAATTATTCCTTATTGTTAAGTTCCATTTCGTTTGTTGCTTTGTTTTATTTTTATACATTTGAGTTTTGACATTTCTGTAGTTTGTTAATCAATGGAGTGAAAGACAGGAGGTAGCTTGGTAGTCCAGAGATCCTGAGAATGCTCTTTAAGCCTCAAGCCAAAAGTCGAAAACTGCATAAATATGCTCCATAATGAGATAAGTGCTTTCATGTTGCCCTCTAAGTGGTTTGCAGTGTAATTCTGGGAACAAATTTATTGAATCCCTCTAGAGTGCCGTCTGTAGCAAAGCTTTCCATAAGAATGTGTTTGTCTAAGAATCCTACAACCCAGTTATAATGAAACTCATAGATTTTACTTTCTAGTTTCATTATAGTTACCACCCCTTCCTCATTGGAAACCTCTAGGTTTAATGGTTTGGGAGCAGCAAGGGGGATTTTAGAAATATTTTTGCTCTACCGAAATGTTCAATTCAGGAATTTTGAATCATGCATTTGGAGGGGACTTTTGAGGTCATCTAGTCCAACATTCCGCTGTTTGTAATAACCTCCTTTTCATAAAGTTATCACCCAAATTTTGCTCAAACACTTTTAATATGCCAGAACTCATCAGCCTACATGGCAGCTCATTACATTATCCAAGAAGTCTAATTGTTAGAAAGGTCTTTCTTAATATTAAACCAAGACTGCTTCCCTGAAACTTATGCTCTTTGTCCCTTGTTCTACATCCCAGTCATAAAAATCTGGATCCATTCTGTCTTTCCATTCTGTTTTCACATTACTCTTTTAAACATTCTCAGTCAAATTGTTCTATTCACAAAATTCCTTGTCCCACATTCATAGCTATGCATAGACCACACTCCATGCACGAAGGGTTCTATCTCCTATCTTCTAATTCTTAAAATCTTATAGGGCCCTGGAGTCAGGAGGACCTGAGTTCAAATCCGGCCTCAGACACTTGACACATGTTTTAGCTATGTGACCTTGGGCAAGTCACTTAACCCCAATTGCCCTGCCAAAAAGCAAAAAAGAAATCTTATAGGAGTTCTCCTCAAGTCACAGTTCAGTTACTATTTCCTGTATGAAGCCTAATACCCCACCCCTATTGTTAAAATTTAATATTCTATATACCTCAAAATCATTTTATGGGTTTTTGTACTTACTCTGAATATATTTTATAATTTGTATCTGTGTACATACTTAAGTCCCTAGTGGAACGTAAGCTCCTTAAGGATAGAGGCTATTTTTTGTTTTTTTGTGTTTCTTTTGTATCTTTAGGACTGGTATAAGGTTATTCATATACTAGACACTTAATACTTGGTGAATTGAACTGAACTGCAGCCATATAAAATGTCTCATTCTTTTTCCACATCGTGACCATTTAAATATTTGAAAGCAACTATTATATTCCCAATAATTATTTTCTTTGGAAGAGTACAATCAATATTTCAGTCATTTAAAAATATTTCTTTGTTTTTAAAATATATTTAATATTTCATTGCAAGGACAATGAGTAATCAATGTAATATGGTAGTCAGAAAAGAGATTCCCATTATTCCTCAACTGCCTTAAGAGAGGCCTGATGTCCAGGACAAGGAAGATGATAGAGCCTGCTCTGCTTTGACTTGGTCAGATCTCAGGGGATTGTGCCTAGTGCTGAGCACCATATTTTAGGGGGAAAATATTGATAAGCTTGAAAATATCCAGAGAAGAGCAACTTGACTGGTGAGGGTTTCAAAGTCTTGGTACACAAGGATCAGCAGAAGCATATTAGGATGTTTAGCCTAGAGAAAAGGAAAGCAGGGGTTTAAAACTGTAAGTGCTTGAAGGCACTTAAAGAGGAAAGCAGACAACTTGTCTGATAGTGGGCAGAACTAGGAAAAATAGGGCAGAAGTGGTTAAAAGATAGATTTTGGTTCACTGTAAGGAAACTGTCTGAGAAATAGTTATCCAAGAATGCAATCACCTTCTTCTGGAGCTAGCGTTTTACCTTTCCCAAGAGACAGACAAAGCAAAGGCTGGATGACCTCCTATTTGTTATATTGTAGAAGAGAGTCTTCTTTAGCTACAGTCAACATAGTTTCTAAAATTGGTTCAATTACTACTACTCAGCATCCAGTTTGACTGTCTTCTTTTCCTAAGCAGTTAGACTGATTGCTGATCTTGATGGCTTTGCATAATTCATTTTATCTGAATTATCTTCCCTCTGAGTTCCCTCCTTCCCAGGTATTCCATAGCATATACTTTCTTAGATCCCTCTTCCCATTTCACTTGAAGCATAACAGCATAATGTTTTCTCAACTTGGGATCCATGGACCTCCAAGAATTCTGTAGATTAATTTAATGTGGGCCAATATAATGTGATGGGGGGAAAATACATCTTTATTTTCAGTAACCTCTCAATAAAACTTAGCATTTTCTGCAGTTATAAATATAGGCAACAAACATTATTTTAAGAATGGTCCATAGACTTCTCCAGACTCCCAACGAGGTCCAATATGCCCAATTGGTAGAAACAGCACAGTATTCCTGAGAAAGTCAGCAGAGCTGGCTTATAATATTGACTCTGTCACTAGGACTTCCGGAAAGTTACTGATTTTCTTTTTCTGAAACTCAGTCACGTGGAATTATAAACTCATCATCTCAGTGAAACCCCTACCCAAAGCATGAATATACTTCCAAATATTGCCAGCAAGCAACTATCAAGTCTCTGCTTGAACACTTATAGAAAGAAGAAATTCAAGTCTGTAAAAGTCAAGGCCACAAACATTTATCAAATGCCTACTAGATAGGTATATAGATTGGTAGATAGGTAGGTAGATAGATAGATAGATAGATAGATTTTAAAAAGGCAGAAGATAGTCCATGCTCTCAGGGTGCTTTCAGTCTAATGGGGGAAAATATCATCATCATCATCATCATCGCAGCATTTATATCTCACCTATTATGCATCAGGTCCTGTGCTAAATGTTTTGCAAACATTTTCTCCTTTTATCCTCACAACAAGCTTAAGAGGTAGGTGCTATTATTATCCCCATTTTACAGTTGAGAAAACTGAGGCAGACAAAGCTTAAGCGACTTGCCAAGGCCATATAGCTAGTAAATGTTTGAGGCCATATTTAATCTCAGGTCATCGTGACTCCAAACAGAGCCCTCTATCCACTGTACCATCCTAACTGTCTCAGATTCGAATGACTATGAACAAACTATGTACAAACAAGATATACACAGAATAAATTGCAGATGATCAAAAGAGGGATGGTATTAGAATTAAAAGGAATTGGGGAAAGGCTTCCTATGAAAGGTGAGGTTTTAGCTGGGACCTGATGGAATTCAGTGGAGCTGGGAAATAGAGGTGAGGAGGGAGAGACTGCCAGTCATGGAGGACAGCCAGTGAAAATGCCCAGAGTTTGGAAATGGAGTATCTTATAAAAGGATTAGCAAGGATGTCAGTGTCTCTGGGTCACAGATTACACAGAAAGGGGGTGGGTTCTGAAATAAGGTGTAAGAATACTAGGAAGATGTGAAGGGGCCTGGTTATGAAGAGTTTTCAATTCCAGACAGAGAATTTTGATTTTGATTTGAACTTAGATTTGATAGTGAGTCACTGGAGTTTTTGAATGAGGGTGTGATTGGTCAGACTTTCACAGTCTTATTCACTTTACAGGTTCTTCAGCTGTAGAATTGGGATCATATGTCCATGTCTGTGTCCTTGTTCTATTCTATGGAGTTAGAGTATGTGACAGTATCACACAAATGTAAAGTAATAGGATGGATAGTCACCCTGCCTGACATTGATCACATAGTGGCATAGGGGAAATAAAACAGGATTTGGAGCCAACAGGGAACCAGCCTCAAATCCCACCTCTGATATGGCTGTAGTACATAAGTGACCACAGAGAAGTCACTCTCTAATCTCTCCTTTGTTATCTATAAAATGTTCGTAATAATACCTACCTTACCTAGGTGATTAAGAGGACAAATTAGAAAATATAGGTAAATTGCCTTGTAAAAATTAAAGCCATAGAAGTGGCAATTATCATTAATGTTTTATTACTCCTGTTTGCTCAATAAATCAGGAAGCATTTACTACATGGTAGTAGATTGGGTTGTGTGATGGGTGAGGTGGAAGACAGAAACTGGAGATGAAAATACAGAAGGTAGACAGCTCCTGGGCAGCTAGGTTGAATAGTGGATCGAGTGCCAGCCCTGGAGTCAAGAAAATGTGAGTTCAAATATGGCCTCAGACACTGACCTGTGACCCTGAGCAAGTTGCTTAACTGTTTGCCTCAGTTTCCTCGTCTGTTAAATGAGCTGGAGAAGGAAATGGCAAACCACTGCAGCATCTTGGCCAAGAAAACTCCAAGTGGGTGATGAGGAGTTGGATAAGACTGAACAACAACAGACAGATGCTGGCCTCAAGGAATATAGATTATTCTTTGTTAGCTAGAACTGTTTTTGTTTGTTTTGTAATCTTTTGTACCTCATTATTTGTGCTCACCGCACCCCCCCCCCCCAAATAGATGATAGGCTCCTTGAAGACCAGGCTCACTAGTTCCTTTTATTTGAGTTCTTCTTTATAGTGGACTACCAATAGAATTAGAACTCTAATGACCAGAACTCAATAAGTACGCAGGTTTGACTGACTGCCCCCGTACTTTTGCTTTCTGCCTTCTAGCTTTTCCTAACATTCTTAGACATACTATATCCTGCAACTCCATCTGAGTTCAGTTTCTCTCTCTCCCTGAAACATCTGAGCCTGCAGTCACTTCAAATGGTGGCCAGTCACCCCACTGAGACATTCAAATATGTCCTGAAGTCACTGAGCAGGAGCATACAGGCTATCCATTTGTGTCACAGACTTCCCGAATGCACCTGAACAAATGGCTCTGGGTGGATTTATTTCAAAGGATTGAATGAAGCACAGAGAAAGCTTCCTGCCAGGCAGTTATATTTACCACACAAATTTGTCAATTTAACCAAACATTCTAGTTTATCAGGAGCAGAAATTCGAGCTGATTGATCTAAAGGGCTCAGACACTAGGAAAGAGATGAAGGTACATCTGCCCATATAACCAGATCTGCATGACTCCAAAATGATCACTAAGTAAGCATCATTTTGTTATTGTTCTTTTTGGTTGAGAGGAGTGGTGTTTTTCTTCCTCACAGCCCCAATGGGTTCAGGAAAGTGATCAGAAGCTTCAATAAATGGTTGTGCCTGACTGTGTTAGTGGTACGCAGGTTTGCAACAATTGTGAATAGCCTCAGTGTCCATGCCCTGCACAGGCTAGTAGAAATGGAATTTACTGCACTATACCCAAGCAGTCAAGGCAGAGACCCTTGAATTCCTATTCCAGTTCTGACAGTGATTCCCTCTTGGCCGAGAAACATCAATGGATCTGCGGTTTGAGCCACGTGGGTGCAATATCTAATGTTACAGATTGAAATCCATCAATCGCTTCTCACCCTGAGCAGCTCTTATCCATCTATGCACGTTCTGCCCAAGGATGCCAATGGAACAAATGGCTGTACAACTGATGACACAGACTTAGCCTACCCATTCAGATAGCGATCACTAACTCTATTACTATAATTAATTAAGAACATTGCAAAATGTTCTTTTTTTTTCTCAGTGCAAATGCCCAGTAAGTACAGAATGGGCTAAAATACTAAACTGATATCCACCTTGTGCGAGCATTGACAACTCTCTGACTACAGGTTTCAAAAGATTTTTAAACTACAAATGACCAAAGAAAAGCATGCTCCCAATCACTGATAGTAAGAGGAATACTCATTTATACAACTCTGAGGTTTTACTATCCTCAATGGAATTTGTCAAAGATGAAAACAATAAAATAAAAGATGGCTCCAGTCAGTTTGGGAGGGGATGTAGGAAGGTAGGCACATTGATATTGACCTATGAATGAATGAATGAATGATGCATTTATTAAACACTATGTGAAAAGCACTAATTAGCAAAGGCTAATCACTCGAGATCTGCATAGAAAAATTATGTGATAGAATATTACTATGCATATTATTAATTTTATATATTATACATAATATTATGGTAATGGAATATTACTGTGCAATAAGAAATTACAAACATGAGGTATTTAGAGAGGTTTGTATTAAAAGATGCAGAGCCAAATAAGCATAATCAAGAAAATACATAATCAATTCTTACAACAAAGTAAATGTAGAGATTACTAAAAGAGAGTTGCTCTAAGCAATTTTTAAAAAAATGAAGTTCCTGGAGAAAAGAACATTTTCCCCATAAAATGGAGATACAGGAACTTATTGGAACCTAATACATACTGTGAACTATGTAAGACAAAGTATTTTTTTTTAAATATCAGGAGTTTGGGGTTTTTTTTTCTTTATTAAGTCTAGTGATGTAATAAGAAATTTCAATTACATAAAGACAAATAACATCAATAAAATTCATCACAATAAAAGAAAAGAAAGAAAGCTTCCCTAGTCAAAGTTAATGTGGTTAATAAGTGGAAGAATTGTGACTCAAGTCTATATTCTAATTCCAATTGCAGCACTTTTTTTCACTATACCATAGTCTTTCTTCCCTTATTCCACCCCGCCATTCTAATCCATCCTTCTCACCACTAGCAGATGAATTTTCTTAATGTAAAGATCTGAGGATATCACTCCTCTGCCCAATGCCATTGAAGGACTCCCATGACTCCGGACTGTTTTCTGAGTGAATTTCAAACTTTTTGCCTGGCAATCAATGCCCAGGTGGTACACATGTACTGCACATGTACTGCCCTGTGCTCCACTGATAATTGAAACTAGATCACTCAGTATCCCCTGTATAGCATCCCCCGTATTTTCCTGCCTCCATGCCTTTGATCATGCTATTTCCTGTACCTGGAATACCTCATCTCCTCATGGAATTCTACCAATCCATTAAAATTTAGTGAAAATACCAACTCCTCTATTTAGCCTTCCCATAACTTATCTCAGCATATTGTAAAGATGGTTCCCTCCATCAGACATCCTAGAGAGCTTTTTAAAAATATATCTTGCATGGCTTTATATTCAAATGTGTGTCTATGCAATATTTTTCATACCTGTCTGTGGGCACATAGCCATCAAGCCCTTTCAGGTCTTTATCATCTCAATCTGGACTATTTCAATAGTTTCCTCATTGGTTTTATTGCATCCAATCTTTCTTCTTTCTTTTTCATTCATCATATAACTTACAAAATTATATTCTGAAATCACAGAGGGGAACAAGTCACTCCCCTACACTAGAAGTTTAGAGGCTCTCTCTTGCCTTGGGAGGCGGGGCAGTTTGGTGATGCAGTGGATAAAGGGATGGGTTTGGAGTCAGGAAGACTCCTCCTTGTGAGTTCAAATATGACCCCAGACAATTCCTAGATGTATTACCCTCAGTTCTTCACTTGTAAAAGGATCTAGGAAAGGAAATGAATCTAGCATTTTTTGTCAAGAAAGCCACAGGTGGGGTCACAGATTGTCGGATATGACTACAAAATGACTGAACAACATTGCTTCTGGGACAAAATACAAATTTTTCTCTTTGGCATTTAAACTTTTTCGTGATCAGATTCAAGCCTGCCTTTTCAGGTGTACTGCATAACAGTCCTTTGGTTGCACTCTGTATTTTAGTACAACTGACTTATTTGCTGTTCTCCATACATGCTATTTTCTCATACATTTCTGTGCCTGAAATATATTCCCTCTTTACCTCCACCTCATGCTACTCCTGGCTTCATTCAAGTCTCAGCTCAGATGACACCTCCCACAAGAAGTCTATCTTGGCTCCCCCAGTTATTTAATACTCTCTCTAGAAATTGCTTTGTACAACCTTTCCACATTTTGTATTTAATTCTCGTTTACACCTCACCCCTCAAGATTTTTTGTTCCTTGAAGACAGACGCTATTCCAAGCTTTGTCTTTGTATCCTGAGTTCTAGGCAGAGTGCCTGACCCACATAGTATTAAGAACTTAATAAATGCTTATTGAATGAAAGAATATGTCCCCTCTCATTAGACTGCAAGCTAGATTCCCCTTTAACATGGTATTTTGTAAACAGTAGGTACATAATAAATGAAAACTTGAATTAAGTTAGCAAAAATTACCCAGATATTAACATAAAAATATATCATACCTTTGAGGATGCAAGAAATTATACCTTAATTATTATTTCAAAAGTACTTTGGAGATAAAATATTCCTGGCTTCTCTAATTATCACAACTCATGGTGAAGTCTAGTGTAACCAGCATTACTGGCTTCTTTCCAACTCCAAAGTGCTCTCTTACTTGCCTGGGTTTGCTCCCACTCCAAGATCCTCCTTTGCCAGTTTTCCTTCTTCTTCATCCTCCGTTAGAATAGGGAGGAACTAAGTCTTCCAGGTATTCAGTTGAGGAAACTGGGGGATTCCTCTTTGCATGCTGGTATCCACCCGTATCTGTCTACATTCATCAGTGATTTTTTGTTTGTTTTGCACAATACAATTACTTTTCCAACATTTTCCTAAATGTATCCCTAATCTTAGTGTCTTGCAAATAATTGTGTACATTATAAATGTGTGTTCCTTCAAAAATGTAAAATAAGGACAAATTTTTAAAGCTTTTTTTTCAGTCAGTTAAAGATGCTTACGCAGCAATAGCTATGAAGCTTCAGGGAGATGCCAAGGGAAATATCTTCTCTGGGAACTTGCAATTTACTGCAATATTGGGACAAGTTCCTTATTATTTTCAGGGGACTATTGTAAACTTGCAAAGGTCTGATTTTCAGAAAAAGCCATTTTTCCAAATTGTCTATACTTAAATTAATTTACTAACAATCTGGAAAGGGCCAATGTAGATGCTTATTTCTTCTTTGTCATTTAAATCTATTATAGACATAGTAGTTATGCACAGAGGGGGGTTTGTGAGCAGCTTTTTTATTTCAATTTATCTAATTAGGTGATAGCTGAGGGCCAATTTGATTTAAGCCTATGTGGTTTAACTACTTTTTATACATGAGATTCATTCATAAAATGATGGCTTTCAAAAGAAAAAAAAAGAGTGAAGCTATTTTTGTATAAATCATTGGAAAACTAGGTGATTGAATTTGGTCAAGTTTTATTGCTATAATGGAGCAATCAGGTCCCATGGAACTTTGAGGCAGAGAACTGTTCTTCTTGGTGCCAACCCAACTGGAGCTGCGCAGGCCAAAAACTAGCACGTAAGATCTCCTGTCAGATTTGATGCCCATGAAGCCTATGATGACAAAACTAAATCTGCCCTTGGCACTTCTCATTTCCTGAACAGAAAATCGAGTGCATTGTCCTCAATATCTACCCCTTTGCAGAACGGATTGATGTGGCTGCAGAAAAGACTTGAACAATCAAAAGGAGAAAGTAAACCATGGGAAATATTGTTTCAATTGAACCTAAAATGATAGTTAATCTAGAAAAGGCAGTGATTAAAATGGCTCCACCAATAGCAGGAGTGTAGCGTGCCATACTAATTTCAATTCCTTACTTGACAGGGTTACTTGACTGGCGGATGAAGGGAATGCTGTAGAAATAACTCAGCTAAATTATCTTTAGTCAGTCTCATGCTATACATGTGCAGAGATACAGACTACACAACAGTATAATCAGGGGAATTCAGAACTGGGTTGAATTTCTGAGCTGAAATGGTCATCAAAAATAGTTCCATGTTGGGGCAGCTATGTGGCGCAGTGAGTAGAGCACCTTTCCTGGAGTCTGGAGGATCTGAGTTTGAATCCAACCTCAGACACTTGACACACTTACTAGCTGTGTGACCTTGGGCAAGTCACTTAAGCCCAATTGCCCTGTCTTCCCCCCTGCAAAAAAAAATAGTTCCATGTCAACTTGGAAGGAAGTCTTCAATGAAATGACCCAAGAATCAGTAGTTAGGCCTGGCCTCTTGAACATATGTATGTATACACACACACATACACACACACATATACACATGTGTATACATATACATATAAATATGTTATCAATGAATTGGATAAAAGTTCAGATGGCATAGTTATTAAATTTTAAAATTTCACGGTAAGGAAATACAGATAATACACTTGATGGGAGACTCATTATTTGAAAGATCTTGATACTCCACTTCAGTGGCCCCTTCTTCTCATCATCTGATTTCTCCTAGAACGTATATTTTAAGGAGATTAATGCCCAGATCAGCCCTGTCTTCTTTCCTTTCCAGAGTCCACTCCTGACTCTCAGTAATTTCTCTACCATACCCACCCAGGTATCTCCTTCCTATTTTCAGCTTGATTTGATAGAATGTGAATTCTTTTAGTACGGGTACTATCTTATGTCTGTTTATATCTGTATTCTCAGCACTTAGCACAGTACCTGGAATATAGTAAACACTTAATAAATGCTTGTAGTCTTGATATAATAGGTGAGAGTATTGGACTGTGTAATCAAATAAAATCTTATGGTGATTAAGGTAAAATCTCATACTTGGGTTTAAAAAAATCAACTTCCCAATATTAACAGGAGAACCATGTGTGAGCATTTTAATGGACTACAAGCCAAAGTGTGATCAAGGTAGCTAAGAAAGTAATATTATCTTAGAGCAACCTGGGAGGCATGGTATCCAGGACTAAGGAGGTGATAATCTTGCTGAACTGATTACAGAATCTGAAATGTTTTTTCCAAATGTTGGGCACCATATTTTAGGTAAGACTTTAGTAAATATATAGAGGGATCCAACTCCTCAGATGGTGAAGAGCCTTCAGATTATCCTATATGAGGAGTAGGTGAAGGAACTAGGCTTTTTTATCCTAGACAAAGTGAAGATTTGAAGAGGCATGCTGTCTTCAAATATTTAAAAGACGGACACGTGGAAGACTTCTTAAAAAAATGTTCCATTTGGCTCTGGAGAACAGATTAATGGGTAAAAACTTTATGAGGCACATGTAGCCTGAATGTCAGGGGAAAAAATTTCTAACAGCGTTCCTAAAGTAGAATAGGATGTCTTGGCATATAGTAGGTCACCCACCATTGGAGATCTTTAAGCAAAGACTCCTGGGGAGATTCTTCTTGGATCACATGTGATCATAGGTCTCTTCCAACTCAGGGACACTGTTTCTGTGTGAGAAAGAAAATAGCATACAGTTCAGGAAATTCAGTGAGAAAAATGAAAACTAATAGGCTATCGCATCTTAATACCACCTTTTATGCACTAAAAAATAAAATAAGAGGGAAAAAATTGCCTAAGGCTCTGTCTTGGGCTCTCTTCTGCTATCTTTCACATTGTTTCTCTTTGTGATCTCATGGGTTTTATGATCAGATCTATTCTGGTGATGCACAGATCTATATATCCAGGCCCAGCTCTATATATCTAGGTATTTTTATATGTAGTCTCTTTCCTGAATTTCTTTCCCACATTACCAACTCTCTATTGAACATTTTAACCTTCGTGCCCATGAGACATATCAGACTCATGTTCAAAATAGAAACAATCTGTTTTTCCTGAAAGCCACCCCTCTATCAAACTAACCCTGTTTCTATCAAAGGCACCATGATTCTTCTAGATTTATCAGAGATCATTACATACAATATTGCTAGACCCAGGACTGGTAGAACCAGACTTGTTTCCAATTTCTAGATTCCACACTTTTTCTTTGGGACTTTTAAATTTTCACATTGCTTTTAGAATTCTGTCACTTCTACACTAATTGGCATGCATTCTTTTCTCTTTGAGAAGCTCATACATTTTCCTCCAATCATCATTAGTTAGTTTGAAAAATACTGTTCTAGTTAGTCATGGCACATAATTCTTCAGTTACTCCTAAAACAAGATGAAGCAAGCAATTTAAATGCTGTCATTTCTCAACTGCCCTTGGGATGAAGGCTTCTAGGATTTAAAGTGTCTCTGACTTTTTAACATTACGTCATATCATCAAATTGACTTTGCTTAGAGTTTTAGGCTTTATAATTTGCATTTTTTGTATTTTGTATACCTCCTCTCTTGCCAACTTCACTCATTTAATTATATAAATTAAATTCTATGGCTTTTCTTGGAATAAATAACCTCCAAGACAATTCAAACTCTACATCTATAATGCTATGGCCAAGAGATACATATTGTTGTATAGGACTAGCCTTAGAGTCAGGGCAATGCAGGTACGTTCCCACCTTCCGTAGGCACATTCAAGCTTTGCAACTCTAGGCAGCTTTCTTAACCTCTCAGTACTCTAGAAAATTCTCTAAGAGTACAAAATACAGCTATGTTTTTAAACTATGTAAGTGGAACAGATTTCCACATTGGAAGTTACCCATTGCCATGAAATCTCCAGTTCAGGACAACAAACAAACAAACAAAAACAAAAACCCCAACATTTTATCCAGATCTTCTTGTTATCCTAGAATTTTTGTTTTCCCTGAAAGGTAGTTACAGTGTAGGTGGCACCGTTGATTCTTGGAAATATAATTTGTGACGTAGATATATGATTTCACTATCATCTTTGTTGTAGTGATATTTGACTCCTTAGGTTCTTACATAGGCATTAAGTTCAACTGGTTTCCAAAGCAGTGGGATTCTGGGGTCCATGAAAGCTTACAAACAAGGGTGTCCCTTTTTATAAATAAATTCCTAGGTACTATTAATTCTAGGTCCTTGCTAAAAATTGTCTTACCCTAGGGTTTGCTAATATCTTAAATTGCCACTATTAAAGTAAGTTGAGGAATTGTCTCTTTAGAAGGTCTTGAAGGGAAACATGATCTTGTGAGTGGGGAAGGAGGTGAAACATTAACATATATTCACAAATTAACACATTCATTAATCAAATAAGATATTGTAAATAAAGCCATTCTGAAAGCAGAGAAGACCTAGAGGGAATGAGATATAAGTTAGGTACATTTTGGTGGCCAAGAATTTTAGTGAACAGAAAATATTCTATAGTTCAGACTGAAGGGAAGATGCCCAGTACCAAAAGTGATGGTTTTCCATACATCTGATTTCTTTCAGACCTCCTGGGAACTCAGCCCAGTTATGTTTGTGACTGCTTTAAGCACCAGTGGCCTGTCAGTTTCTAATCTTAATGTGCTGAGTGACCTGATTGGGCAAAAAGTGCATAGAATGACAATGAACTAGGTAGAATTAGGCCAGCAGGTTGTGTGTAATCCAGTTCCATTCAACAAAAATGTATTAACTGCCTACTTTATGTGGAAGCAATGAGCCAAGTGCTGGAGTTACGAAGATACAAGTGAAATCATTCCTATGCTCATGAAGTTTACAATCTGGGGCAGCTAGGTGGCACAGTGAGTAGAGCACTGGCCCTGGAGTCAGAAAGGACCTTAGTTCAAATCCAGCCTCAGACACTTGACACACTTGCATGCTGTGTGACCTTTTGCAAGTCACTTAACTCCAATTGCCCTGCCTTCCCCCCCTCCAAAAAACAAAACAAAACAAGCAAAAAAAGAAGTTTACTAACTACTGGAGATGAAGGGGCATATAAAATATACACAGATAAATAAATACAAGTTAATTTAAGGAGAGAACATCACAGAAAATGTGTCACCTGAGCTGAGCCTTGAAGGAAGATAAAAATTCCTAAAGAGATGAAATATGAGTATGTAAATGTGGAGGAGACTACAAGATAGTTCAACACTTTGAGGCTGAGCTATAGTATCCATTTCAGGGAAGAGCTAGTACTCTAATGTATCTAGATATAGAGTGTATTAAGGAGAGTGATATGAAATAAAGCTAGAATATTAGCTAGGAACCAGTTTGGGGAAGGCTTTAAAAGCCTCTCTGGGGAGTTTTTAAATGTTTTTTTTTCTGAGATACAAATGGGGAGCCATTGAAGATTTTTGGCCAATGGTTGACATGGTCCAACCTACGTATGCCTTAGGAAGATTATAATATATATATAAATTACAAATTGTAAAAAAGAGAAACTTGAGAAGGGGAAATCAATAAGCAGACAAACCCAAATAATCCAGATGATGTGACAACATGCTTGCATGGTATTCTTTGATTGATAACAGGAAAGTAGACAACAATCAGCTGGCAACAGCTGTTACAGTGTACAGATTATACCAACCCAGGAAGGGTTTGGTGGCATAGCAGTGAACACGCAGAATTAGTATTGACAGAGCACCTAGGCTAGATGGATGGGGCAGGATCTGGAGCTCAACAGGTAGCAGTGAATTGATTGAATAGAACAAGGTTTTATGTGATGAGTTAAAACCAAGGACAGGGTAGAGTAGGCACCCATCCTTCTAAGGTCATTTCCAGCTCTAAATATATGATGGTAGATGAGCTATTCTCAGTCAAGTGAGGTATATGAACTGCTAAAGACTGCTTCTTTAAAGGACAATAGGAATAACTTTGTCCCACAGCAACTTTGTCTGATATCAAGTAAGCTGTCCTTAAGGTTGATCTTTCAGAGTTAGAAGGCAATGGTGTATTGCAGTGGGGCAGTATCTGGAAGAGGGGATGATTACTATCTGCACATCTACCAGATAAGTTAACCAGTCTCCCTACATCCAATCTCTCCCTTATCTAATTCATCCCATAAATAGTTACGAAATTAGCATTGCTAAAACATGGATCACAGGTCACTCACTTATTCAAAATTCTTAAAATCATGAGACCCTAAGTTTAGAAGCAAAAAGAATCTTAGAAAAGAAGCCATCTACTCCAAACTACAATTTACACATGAGGTATTGAGGCCAAGAGCCTTGTTCAAGGTCACATAGGTAGTATAAAGCAGAACAAAAATGTGAAACCTGTCATTCGGCCTTCAAATCCAGTAATCATTCCTTAGTCCTGCTCACTTTTGCTTCTAGGATAAAATACAAAATTCTCAGCTGGACATTCGAAGCTCTCCATAAAGAGATTCCCTTCTACCCTTCCTGTCTTCTTTCACCTATCTCCTCACACACTCTATTCTAGTCATATAGAATCTCTCGTCGTTCCCCATTCACGATGAGCCCATTGGCTCCCTCTCTACCCTTGTACTAGTAGAATCCCAAGGATGAAATGTTTTTCAACTTTTACCCTTGTAGAATCCCTGATTTCCTCAAAGCGCAACTGAGATTCTACCTCCTACAGAAGAATTTTCTTAATTCCCCTACCCTATTCCACCCTGGTTGTTAAGGTCATCTCTCTCATGAAATTGTTTCATATAACTCTGTGTGTGTGTGTGTGTGTGTGTGTGTGTGTGTGTGTGTGTGTGTGCATGTGCATTGGTATTCACTTATCTTCGGATCAAACGATCATTTATCTAACACTGGAAAGGATCTAAAATATGTTCTCTCTGTGTAATGTAACTCTCCAATGAAATAAAATCTACCTTGGGGAAGGAATTATCACATATTTCTGTGTTTATATAAATTCAGGCCTAGTACACTGTTTTGCACATAGTAGATGTGGAAGTGGCATGGCACTGGTTTTGGAGTCAGAAGAGCTGAATTCAAATTCCACCTCAGATACTACCTGTGTGATCTTGACTAAGTCCCCTAATAGCCCTGGGGTTCAGGCTCCTCCTCTATAAAATGAGGACCTTGGATTAGATGGCCTCAGAGATCCCTTCCAATTTAAGATCCATGATCAAACAAATAGAGCAGATTGAAGTTTAAAAGAATTCTCTCCAATTTTACCAACACCACTCTTTACTCACAGGCTACTCTTTTCCTCCTTTGTGAGTAGATCCTAGATAATGGGAATAGTTGCTTCGCCCTGGACTTTAAAAGAAAAAAAATTCTCTGTGTCATTCAGAAAACCTTGATTTTAGAAGAGAAGGAAAGATTTCCTCCAGAGCACTTCATATCCTGTCAGAAAGATGCTTGCCTTGACTTCTCTGAAGACTAGGAAATGGGGCCGCTTGGAAAATGTCAGCATCAAGTTCCTGTGGTAATCATTTAATGACACTGAACTTCAGAGTCAATGTATACACTGACCGAGAGTTTTTGTTAATGGGAAAACAGAATAATGTAAAATTCAACCAAGAGGAAAATATAGGGAAACAATCCTGTTGAATATTGTGAGAGAATGAGCTTTGGAATTGTGATGCAGGGAGGATTTTGTATCTTTTGCCCTGTCCTTTGTATCCTTGTGATGGGCTTCTTTATTATTATACACACACATATACATATATAGCTATATATGTATAATATATATGCACATATACATATATAGCTATATATGTATACATATATGTACATGTATACATATATAGCTATGTATATATACACATATTTCTAAATATGTGTATGTGTGTATATACAGGTATATGTGTATATATATATATTTTGTGTGCATAGTCATTAAAACTGATCTAGTATATTTTTCCTCAGGTAGGACATCTTATAGAAAGTGCAGTCCCTTGCCCAAAAATAAATTTTACAGCACTTGTTCTTATCTATAATTTGTCCATTATTTGTTCTTTTCTATGAGTCTTTAAAAGAATCTTTGTTGAACTGTGTATTACCTTTGAAGAAGCAATTTATTACTCTGGTATCATCTAAAATTTAAGTTTTTGACCAGAGCAAAAGATTTGTGGTCTTAGGATACATGAAAAGCGAAAGAGGTTAGCCAGGATTTGGAGTGTTTAAAACTGGAAGGGGGTGTTGAGTAAATAGCTACTAGAATCCATTTATTTTATAGATGAAGAAATTGGAGCCCAGAAAGTTTTAGGAGATTTCCCAAGGTCACACAAAATAGTAAATGGCTAAAGCAACATTAGAAGCCAGACCCTGTTGTTCCAAATCAAACATTTTTTTTCCGTCATAACATATCATCTTTCTAGCTTTTCTCTTTCAGCAACAAACAAGTTAGTCAATGACCAAGAATATTTATGTGTGCCTGTCATGTACTGAAATGGTAAACTATTCTATGGAGAATTATAAAGGAAGGCACAATTTACAATATAGGCTATAGATTTCTCTAAATTATTTAAAAATATCTCTTGAGGCAGATTTGCATACTTTTTAAAGCCCACAGATGAGTATCTGTGATTCGTGAATAGCATCATGATCCCTCTCTGTTTGTATTAATTGTGCTCATTTCACCCTAAATGGAAGAGTTGAGTCCATTAGCCTTCTCTCGCACTGGTCTGAAATAAACTCAATTTTTTTCATAACTTGAAGAAATGAATCAATGATATCAGTAAAAGGGAATTCTCCTTTACTGATGTCATGTTCTATGTCTTCTTACGTCCCTATGTACAAGAGGGTGTAGCCATATATGTCTTCAATGCATAATTAACCATATATGATCCCACCTTTTATGAGTTGGATACATTCATCCTCCATATGGTTATTGTGGAAAACTAAAATGTTAAAAGTCTTTTTAAGGATTTTATAGAGAGTCTGATACCAACTCCTCCTGTACAACTATCTCCTTCATAGGCTGCCTTCCTATAGGCTTCAGAAGAGAAGTCAGTGCATATGTTGGCAGAAAATAGAAGTGGGTCCTTGAAATAACACCAGGCATAATGGCATGTGATAGTTTAACTTCATAAATATACCATCCAGTTATGGCTCCATATAATTCAGGGGAGTAAAACCTAAGAGTACTACATAAATATATAACTAAAATCAAGATAGTTAAAATTTGTTGCCTTGGGAAGATAATTATAAAAAATAATAAAACCAGAAATGCGTGATATTTTTCTTTAAAAAGTGAAAGTCAAGCAAAATTCACCACAGAATTTAAAAAATGCAAAACATAAAGCCCCATGGATGTATTTATTAATAGAGTAGATTTAGAGGTGGGGAAATGAGGCAAAAACCAAGTTTAAATTGAAAGAGGCTTGAGGAAAAGTGAGACTGACATTTAAGAGAGAAAATAAGAAAGTGCAGTGCAGAGATGAAAATAATGTCCACATACAGGAAGGATAAGTTGAATTAGGGCAACTTAAATGTTATAGCAGCATGGAGGGAAATGAAAAAATTAAAAAAATTCTCTAGGGGATGGGAAGTTCAATTTGGTGCAGTATGCATTTTAAAAATGTTTATGGTATACCAGTCACTGTGCTAAGTGTTGGGGATATAAAGAAAGAAACAAACAACAAAACACATCTTCAAGCAGCTTGTTCTCTTCGAGGAATACAACATGTGCACAAGTAAATACAACATATATTGAAAGTAATTTAGAGGAGAGATCATAAGCTCATAGTGTCATGGATTTAGAATTAGTAGGAATCTCAAAGGTCATCTAGTCCAGTTGTACCTTGAAAAAAGCTAATGATTCTACAAGGTACATTTGAGACTCCAGACAAAGGTAACTGCTGAGGCAAAGGAATAGAGGTGGTATATGGGATATATAGAAAACAAAAAAAGTGAGACTAGAAGAATTTCATTTAGGAAACTAATGCAAAATGATGTTGTAAAGGTAGAAGGGAGCTAAAATGTGCAGAGCTTTATGTGTTGGTCCAAAGAGTTTATATTTTATCCTAGAAATGATATTGAAGATTTTTGAATGAGGAAGTGACATGGTCAGATCAGTGTTTTAGGAATGTCAATGTGACAGCTATGTGGAGGATTGATTAGAGAGGGGAAAAATTGTAGTCAAAGAAGTCATTTAGTCTTACTGAGATTATTGTAGGAATCCAAGAAGAGGAGACAGGACCAGGATAGAGATTATGTGAGTAGAAGGAAAGAAACAGATGATAGATGTAAAAGATAGTGTGAAGACAAGACAAAGAAGACATAAAGACTGAGAGAGAAAAATCAAGCATGACTCCAAGGCTATGAATCTAATTGAGTGGGAAAATGCTGGTGCCATAAATAGAAATGGCTTCATATTTCCAATGAAGGGCTAATTTGGAGATTGAGATTAATGCTTTTTTGGCAGGGAGGAGGATATTTCTCTCTGTCTCTCTCTGCGTCTTATTCTGTGTGTGTGTGTGTGTCTCTCTCTGCCTCTCTCTATAGCTCTGTCTCTCTGTCTCTCTGTCTCCTTCCCTCCATCTCTCTCTCACTCTCCCTCTCCCTTTCCCTCTCCCTCTCTCCTCTGTCTCCTCTCCCATTTTTACCTATTCTCACCCTGCCTCAGGAAACAGATGGGGAAATCTGATAATTTTTATGTGTTCTGAAATAGTAGAATGAAGTTAAAATCATCCCCTGTAAAACTGTAATACTCTTACTCTCATCCATGTTCATACTATCTCAACTGGCATCTTGAAACAATGTGGGGATATGAGGATATCTATAAGCATATGAGTTTATGTAATGTGTCATGTAACCATTTTATTGTACTTTTACATAAATAAAGCCATGATTCCATCTATGATTTAGTCAACTCATGTCACAATAACCTATAGCATAATAGTGTTTTCAGTGTGTGCCTGCATGTAGTGAGCCCTCTGCAATTTGGCATAGAATATCTAGTCAGTGAAACATTCAGATTAGTAGATATATGTGTCAATACATTTGGAATAAGAAAATACACTTGGCAAAAGGTTTTACTGGGTATAATTTAGCCTCTTTTATGACCAGGAGGAATTTAAATGTTTTGCAGAGGCTCAGGGTTATCCATGAAGAACATAAATGATCATTGTGCTATTAATGTGCAGAAGTGTCCATTGACAGAGTTTTCTGAGTGATAGGGAGCTGAATATGCCACAGCTTCTGTTCTGTGATTGGTTCTTATTACTCTACAATTGGACAGTTCTTTAGTCATAAATCTAATAATCTTTATAGAAATCATTTAAGTATTTATGCTTAGAAAAGTGAATACTGTTTCATTCATTTTAAAATTGAAAATGATTCTTTAATCTATGAAAAACCCTAAGAAGACCATTTTTGAATATTTGTAAAACTTAGTTTCTCCACTTAAATCCTTTTTTCCTCCTTCATAGAGAGTTTAAGGTAGCATTATATAGACCAATTGTGTCACACTCAGAAAAATAATTACTTAGAAAACCACAGAATAACATTATCTATGTTATATTGTATTTTTAAAACATTTCCCAAATACAATTAATGTGATTCGGGCAGCACTATGGAGCGGCCATGAGTTTGTCATGTCTTGTCACTCTGTGTTGTAGTGAGGATGCTTTATGCAATATAGGTTATGCTAGGAGACTTTTGAGGTACCTTCTAATTCTGGAATTTGGTGATTCCATAATAGCATGTGGGATACAGAATGGCTATGATTTCATCGGTATAGGGAACTCTCAGATTCTTTTAACTCCTAATGATTCTGGTTGGCATTTTCTTTGCAACTTAAAGTCTTAGAGAGTAGCCTAGGTCATTGACCAGGTTAAACATCTTGCCCAGGGAAACAGGGTCAATAGGTGTCAGATAGGATTTGAATTCTAAGAAAACTGTCAAATTGGATACGATTAATTCAATTCTTATCATCCTGCTTATTAGTTTTTATTTATTTATTACCCTCTGTTCCTACCATGTAGGTTCCTCAAGGGCAAGGTCTATATTGTGTTATTATTATTTTTAAAATTTTTGTATTCCTGACACCCAGCACAATGTTCTGTTTAACATTCAAAGCCCTTCATAACCTACTCCCTTCTGTCTTTCCAGTGTTCTTATACCCTATTCCCCAACATGTACTTTTTGATCCAGTGACACTGGACTCCTGACTTTTTCACAAATAAGATGCTTCATCTCCCACTCCCAACATTTTCTCTGGCTGCCTCTCATCCTGGAACATTCTCCTTTCTCCTTGCTGATTACTGACCTCCCTATCTTCCTTTAAGTCCCAATTAAAATCCTACCTTCTCCAGGAAGCTTTCCCCAAATCCCTCTTTTTAAATAAAATAATAATTTATTTTCCCCAGTTACGTGTAAAGCCAATTTTTAGCATTCTTTTTTTTTAGTTTTGAGGTTCAAATTTTCTCTCTTTCTGCCTTACAACCCCCCTCCCTGAGACAGTAAACAATTTTATATAGGTTATACACATTCAATAATCCCAAACATATCACCATATTAGTCATGTTGTGAAAGAAGACACAGACCCAAAGGGAAAAAATGAAAAAAAATATAGAAAGTAAAAAAGAGTGTGCTTTAAGCCAATCTCTCTTAATTCCAGTGGTTTCCCTCCATTAATTTTTGCCTATTTATCCTGTATTTAGCTTGCTTTTTATATATTTGTTTGCATGTGGCCTCCACCATTAGACTGGAGGCTCCTTGAGGGCAAGAACTGTCTTTTGCCTCTTTTTCTATCCTGAGAGCTTAGCATAGTCCCTAACAAATAACAGACACTTAATACATGTTCATTGATGGTTAATTCAGTTTCTTCAACTTGTACAATTACAGGACTGAACTGGTAGATCTTTCTGGTTCCTCTTTATTGGTTGATTGATTCTTCCTTCCATAAATGATATTTCAAAATGCTTATTGAATTGAATGCTTATCCTAAGGGTTATAACAGGTTTTCAGCCATTAATGAGAGATTTCATTGTGGTATACTAGATAGAGCATAACCATTTTGAGACTCCAAATTGGACCATAGAAATTCATAGGAGGCCTCAATGGAACTATTTCTATTTATTTAGTAACAAGTGGGGCATGGGGATTATTAGACAAAATTACAGCCATGGAACACTGCTGTGACAAGCAAGATTGGGGCATTTTCTCTAATCATCATCTTTAAAATCCTTCCTCCTAAAACTAATGTTGTGAGGCTTTGGTGGCTTTGTATTGTGACTTCAGGGAATAAGACAGGGTCATAATTATTAGGAGGGAACTTGGGCTAAATTTGTTTATTCACTGATTTCCTACCAATTCCTATAGAATGCAAATGAGATTTTTACTTAGAAAAACCATTCCCATCCTGAGACATATGACAGCTGTTCAAGCAAATATGAGAGCCACAGACTTTCCTTTTCCCCTTTCTTTTTTTTCCTTCTTTTCACTAGCATAGCTTCCAAAGCCTCATTGCATTTACCCAGAATTCCCTATGTAGGAGCTTTCAAATTCTGATTGATTAGTCATCATATCGGAGCTTACTGCTTTGTAGCTCCCTTGCTACCAATTGAACATTATGAACTGGACCTAGAAAGTTAGCTTGCTCAGCACCATTTGAATTGTGGCCTGTTTAGCAATTGATGTCTAATTCCCTGTGACTCTAGTTAGTAGAATTGGCTTCTGAGGGATGGAGGGCACATTATGAATAGGTTATATTCAGAAATGGGACTGAGTTCCCTTCCTTTCTGATCCAAATTCCATTCTCATTGGCTGATGGCAAAGAAAGAAAGAAAGAAAGAAAGAAAGAAAGAAAGAAAGAAAGAAAGAGAAGATGGATTCTTTTGAGGTTGTTTAATAATTTTCCCCCTGGGGGAGATCAAGGCACATCTATGAGTGTAGTTTAATTAAAGTTCATGCAATAATTGCACATGCAGGAAGGGTCAGATAAAGGAGCAGACTACAGTCTCCTCTGTAAAGGTGCACAGTCATTTGACAATGGGGAATTACCTGCAAGGAAACTCTGGGTAAGTGGGCTCAGGTGGGAAATGGAGCAGCATTAAGGAGAGAGGAAGGATCACTGATCTTGGTTTCCTTTGTCTGTCTCACCCCAATTCCATCAGCTTCCTGCTTCTTTATCATTTGGTGCCCAATAATGACTCTTAAAAATATCATGGAGATAATAAGGAGGCAGCAACATTCAACATTCCTTTCCATTTTCTGGTCACTGAATAAGGCAGGAAGTTGAAAAGGAATTTGCCAGCCTGCTGTTGTGGTAGGTTAATTCATGAAGCAGGGCATTTCTTTCCTACGCTGCCCTCCTACCTCTATTGGTTCATCATTCCTCCTTGATAGTTCCTTTGTAGGCATTCAGTGCCCTCCTGGCACATATTAAATGCTTAGTATATGTTTGTTAATTGATCGACTGTGGCACTTCACATAGGCCTACTCTTCTCACATAGTGCTCCCCTTCCTCTGACCCACTCCAAAATTGGCCTTCATTCTTCCTCCATCAAAACTGCAGCTTCAGAGGAAAGTGATCAGAACCTAATTGACTTAATTGACAGTAAACTGTTAACATTCGTTAATGATTGTCTTTAATAGCATAGTATACTACCCTTCCCAGACTTAGTTGAATTGTAAAAGAGGACACTTAGAGAAGCAAGGTAATATCTTAACCCAAAAGAATGATTTATTTATAGTGAAATTATGTTCAGTGTGGTAGGCACATGGGATAAATATTTTTAAACCCTTTGTATCTACCACATAGAGTTAGGAGTCACTTTTTCTCTTGCCAGTTAAAGCTGGCATTAGGGGCAGCGGAAGTTAATTATGTGTTTACCAATTTCTTCCTTATTTTAATAGTATCATTTACAACCAGGCTGTTTTAGGTTCATTTAATTATAGCATTTACAAAGAAAAATAAGCAAATGTACCCGCTCTAAACTTCTGTTCCCTCATAGTATGATTTAGCTAGATAATAGCCAAGCAATGGGTCCCAGGGTCTACACTGAGACATGGGTGAATCCAAGGGCCAACTCCTAAAATTTCAGCTATGGATTTTATCTATTTCCTTCTTCAAACTGGTATTCAAGGCTGGTGTACAGATGTGTGTGTGTGTGTGTGTGTGTGTGTGTGTGTGTGTGTGTGTTGGGGTGTATCTAGCTTTTTAGCCATTTTTATAAAGAGATAGGCACACATACATAAATGCATGCAGAAAGACATTGTGGGTAGAGAAGAGTGAGGTGCTCAAGCCATGGGAATCAAAGCCTGACCTAATAAGTGTTTTCTCTCCCACTTCAGTGCTCCCTCACTTCTGCCACAAATGTGTTTCTCCTCATTTGAAGGCACACAGTACCACAGCTGTTGTCACTGGTCTTGATGGCACTTGATAACACTGTTTAAGAGGAGACATGCTATTTTTTTGGTGCTCATGGGTAAGCCTGCTTGGATAGCTTTTGCTGCTTCATATTATCTTCAGATGCATCACTGAATACTGTTTTGAATATTCTTCTATGATATATCTTTTTTTATGTAGGTGCAGTGGGCACTGGAGTGCTCAGTTGCATCATTCAGAATTGAAAGAAGAAATGGGATGGCTGGGCCATGGGAAAATGTCCCAAGAAAATACTTGCCATGTATTCACAGTCAGTCATCTGGCCTAAATCTCCACCATGCTTTTATTCACTGTAAGGGAACATAGCTCCTCTTTTCCTACAAGATTGATAGTAGGAGCTAGCCACAAGATAAGAAATAAAAAGAGGGAGAGTGAGGTGAGATTAGTGACAGAAAGGTGGGGTTATAGTACTGCTTAGCTCTTCTTATTTTGAATCTTAAAGGTTACTTTAGATAGGAATGAATGTAAACATCTTCAAAATAATGGAAAAATGAGACTTTATGCCAGATGTGAATTTACATCTGTGAATTTCCAAAATACTATTTGCCCATGAGATCAAAGTAAACTTCAGTTCCAGTCTCTTCTTCTCATAGTCATGGTTAGCAAAAACTTTAACACCAGACCAAAGTTCCATGACATGCACTATGTTTTTATACTGAAAGTCCCTGTGGTCCAAGGCATGACAGTTAGTGTTATATTATTTTCACTGTTGAAAGCCTTTCCCCCTTCCCATTTCACACTCTCTTTATGTACCTTCCTTCTATAAAACTCAGAAACTCCAATTATTTCTCCTGAGAATATCACAGCAGTTTCAGATATGTCATAAAATCATATCACAGAGTTGAAAAGGATCTCAAGAGATTATCTGCTCTAGCCCTGTGCTTTGAGGCAGGTAAAGTATAATTGTCCCCATTTTAATGATGAAATAACTGAGTTTCAGATCTGTAAAGTGACAATGTGAAAAAGTTGGCAAAAATTTAAGGGTAGCTAGAATCTAAGATTATTTGATCTTACTTTAACAGGTTATCTTTGTAACCAACATGGTATACTTCATTTTTAATTAAATAACTCATCTATTTTCTTTGCAAAAGTCATACCAGGTATTGAAAATGTTAAATTTAGAGCAAACAATATTGATAGTTGTATAACTTAATTATTTCATCTACATATTGCCAATGACTTTGGTCAGTAGTAGGGACAAAGGGGTTAATTAAGAAAGCAAAAAGGAGTGCAGTACCACATCTGGGCATCCCAAAACTCAAACGCATGAACTGCTACCTTAGATTCAAGTTATTTTGTGGGTCCTCATTTCTATATCTCTAGCTCATGAGCAGACCCCCCCACCAAATGCATTTATTTTAATAAATGCATTTGGTGCAGAGGACACAGTCAGCTCAAAGCAAAGATGGTGGGATGGTGGTGTAGTAGCAACAACAACATAATATATTTATGAAGCATTTACTATATGCACAATATATCGTTAGGTGTCATGTATACAAAGAAAGATAGAAATGCTCCTTTCCCACTCAAAGAGGTCATATTTTAATAGAGGAGAGAACATAAATAAAAGTTAAGTAGGGACTATGAGAGAGTGTAAGAGAGATAACACTAGCACATAGGAGGGCTGCCAGCACAGGTTCACTCTTGATATAGTCGGACAGGAAGACAGCTTCAAAGGGGTTAATAATCCTATTTTATCCTAGTATAGTCTTCTCACAAAAAGGAGCACCACCTCCTACAGCATTCCTTAATCACCCCTCTTGCAGGGGCTGGCAAGAAGCATGGGCAACTACCCTTGAGTCTTGATTTGGTCAATTGAGACAGGCACAGATTGTGTACCCTCCAAAATCCCCTCAAGCTTCAGTGGGGGCTGGTTGAGGCAAACCCAGATTTCCCCCAAGCCTTGATTGGGGCCAATCAAATCACACACAGCATTCCAGCTTGTACTAGTCACTGAACACTGCCCACCTGCTTTATAGGGCAACAGACAAAGAAGACGTATTGCCAGTAATAGCCTCACAAGTTGACATCACCTCATCTCTGTATCTCACTGCACAATTGCTGTGGATATTTACAATTTGAACACAAATTTTAATATTATTTATCATAATATTTATCATTATATAATGCTGCACAAGTGTAGTGGAGATGTTTATAAGTCATGAGCCTGGAAAATAGAGATTGTTATGGCTATTGATCCTGGGAAACTAAGCTCTAAGAAAGAATAACAAAATCTACCTTACATACAATGAAGTCCACCATACTTACAGAGAGGCAGGGAGGGAGGAAGGGGAGGGTGGGGGGAGAGAGAGAGAAAGAGAGAGAGAGAGAGATAGAGAGAGAGAGAGAGAGAGAGAGAGAGAGAGAGAGAGAGAGAATGTATATGTGTATACATAATTATATATAAACATACATATATATGTATGAATTTATACTTCTGTGTAAACAGATGATAATTTCTCCAAGGGTAAGACCCCAGCAGCTAAGTGAACTAGGTAAGGCCTCCTGTACACAGTAAGATTTAAGCTGGGTTTTTTATTTTTAATAAATTTTATTTTTTGATATCATCATAGCTTTTCCTGCTATCCACTGTTCTTCTTTTACCAAAGAGCCATACCATATAACAAATAGTATTTCTTAAAGACAAAAAGGAAAAGAGAAAAAAAATCAGCATAATTGATTGGTACATTGAAAAAGTCTGAAAATATGAGCAATATATAACACCTGTCGAACTCTAACCTCTGAAAAGGGATAAGATGGAAGGATCTTCTCATTTCTCTTCTTTTGTGACAGTCCTATACTTTAGAGTTATTCTACATTTCACTTTTTTGTAGTGGTTCTATTTGTATTAGTGTAGTCATTGTGTGTGTGTGTGTGTGTGTAAATATAAAACTTCAGCTTACTTTACTCTGAATGACTTCATGTAGATCTTCCCATGCTTCCCTATGATCATCACATTCATCATCTTTAAGCATAGCAATATCTCATTACATTCATAAACCTTCATTTGATTAATCATTCCTCCAGTTGATGGATGTCTATTTTGCTTCCAATTCTTTGTGATTTAAAAAAAGTTCCTATCAATATTTTGGTGTATATAGGAGCTATCCAATGACTTCCTTGGCATATAAAACTAATATGAGAATCTCTGGGTCAAAAAGCACTTATGTTTTGTTTACTTTATTCATATAATTCCAATATTATTTCCAGAATTGTATTGATTCGCAGCTCTATCAAAAATTCACTAGTGAGGCTACTTCCCTCAAATCATCCAGCATTAGCTATTGCCATCTCTTGTCACCTTTGCCACTTTGCAGGGTGTAATATAAAACCTCTGACTTATTTTGATTTGAATTTTTTCTCTTGGTAATAGTGATTTGGTCCTTTTTTCTTACGTTTTTCATACTCTTCAGTTCTTTGGAAAATTTTTTGTTTATATCCCTGACGTGTTGGGGAATATCTACAGGAATATACAAACATGCACACAGACGTTATTGTCCTTGTTCAGCTGTTTCTGTCCTGTTCAACATTTTTTGTGATGCAATTTTGGGTTTTCTTGGTGAAGATACTGGAGTAGTTTGCCATTTCCTTCTCTAGCTTATTTTACAGATAAGGAAACTGAGGCAAACAGGGTTAAGTGACTTGCATAAAACCACCTATCTATTAAGTGTCTGAGGCTGGATTTGGACTCAGGTCTTCCAGATTACAGGCACAGAGCTTCATCCACTGAACCACTTGGCTTCTCTAAACACACACACACAAAACACACACACAAACACAATACACACACGTTCATTGTTTGAATGTCTTAACTAATAAACCCTTATCAGTTCAATCTGATGTAGCATTTCCCTCTCATCTGACTACTTCCCTTCTTATGGTAGCTATATCAATTTGTTTCTGTTTATATAGAAGCTATTTATTGTCATGTAATCAAAGTTATGTATTTTATGTTTTGTAATTGCCTCTTTCTTTTTTGGTTAGAGGTTGTTAGGGGTATATATCAGTTGCTCTTATTTTTAATGGTGTTATCTTTAGCATTAAAGTTACATCCATTTTGAATGTACTGTGGAATACAGTGGAAAGTATTCATCTAAGGCTAATTTCTACCATTCTACTTTTCACTTTTCTCTTGTATTTTTTTTTAAATCAAATAGAGAGTTCTTTCCTAAGGAATGATTTATTTTTCATTTATCTAACACTGCTTTATAGATTTATTTTGCTTCTGATTCTCTCTTTGCTAGTCCATTCTATTGAAATACCTATTTTTTCTCTCTCTTTTTAAAAAATTAATTAATCCATTTTTACTTTTCAACATTCACTTCCACAAGATTTTGAATTCCAAATTTTCTCCCCATCTCTCCTCTCCCCCCACTCCAAGATGGCATGCATTCTGATTACCATTTTCAGAATCTGCCCTCCTTTCTATCACCCCCTTATCCCCTTCCCTTCTATTTTCCTGTAGGGCATGATAGATTTCTATACATCATTGCCTGTATATCTTATTTCCCATTTGCATGTAAAAAAATATTTAACATTCATTTTTAAAACTTTTCTTCCTTCTTCCCTCCCCAACCACCATCATTGAGAAGGCAAGCAATTTGATATAGGTTATACATGTGTCATCATGTAAAACACTTCCATAATAGTCACGTTGTGAAAGGCTAACTATATTTCCCTCCATCCTATCCTGCACCCCATTTATTTTATTCTTTCCTTTGATCCTGTCCTTCCTCAGAAGTGTTTGCTTCTGATTACCCACTCCTCCCATTTGCCCTCTCTTCTATCATTGCCTCCTCTCTTATCCCCTTCCCCCCTATTTTCCTGTAGGGGAAGATAGATTTCCATACATGATGGAGTGTGTATATTTTTCCCTCCTTAAGCCAAATTAGATGAGAGTAAGGTTCATTCATTCTAACTCACCTCCCCCCTCTTCTCCTCTGTTGTAAAAGCTTTTTCTTGCCTCTTTTATGTGAGATAATTTACCCCATTCTATGTCTATTTTTCTCTTTATGCCAGTACAATCTTCACCCCTTAATTTTATTTTTTTAGATGTCATCCCTTCAAATTCAACTCACTCTGTGCCCTCTATCTATCTATATGTATATATGTGTATATAATATATTCTATATTCTATATCCTTTTTTCATGCTTCTCTTGATTCTTGTATTTGAAAGTAAAATTTTCTGTTCAGCTCTGATCTTTTCATTAAAAATGCTTGAAAGTCCTCTATTTCATTGAATATTCATTTTTCCCCCTGAAGTATTATACTCAGTTTTTCTGGGTAGGTATTCTTGGTTTTAATCCTAGTTCCTTTGACCTCCAGAATATCATATTCCAAGTCCTCCGATCCCTTAATGTAGAAGCTGCTAAATCTTGTGTTATCCTCATTGTGTTTCCACAATACTTGTATTGTTTTTTTCTGGCTGATTATAATATTTTCTCCTTGACCTGGGAAGTCTGGAATTTGACTACAATATTCCTAGGAGTTTTCCTTTTGGGATCTCTTTCAGGAGGTGATCAGGTGATTCTTTCCATTTCTATTTTCCCTTCTGGTTCTAGAATATCAGGGAAGTTTTCCTTGATAACTTCTTGGAAGATGATGTCTAGGCTCTTTTTTTATCATGGCTTTCAGGTAGTCAAATAATTTTTTTAATTGTCTCTCCTGGATCTGTTTTCCAGATCAGTTGTTTTTCCAATGAGATATTTCACATTTTCTTCTATTTTTTTTTATTTTTTTGGTTTTGTTTTATAATTTCTTGATTTTTTCATTAAGTCATTAGCTGCCATTTGCTCCATTCTAATTTTTAAGGAATTATTTTCTTCAGTGAGCTTTTGGACCTCCTTTTTCATTTGGCCAATTCTGCTTTATGAGGCATTCTTCTCCTCATTGGCTTTTTGGACCTCTTTTGCCATTTTGGTTAGTCTATTTTTAAGGTGTTATTTTCTTTAGCATTTTTGGGTCTACTTTAGCAAGCTGTTGACTTGTTTTTCATTGTTTTCTTGCATCACTCTCATTTCTCTTCCCAATTTTTCCTCTATTTCTCTTACTTGATTTTCAAAATCCTTTTTTTGAGCTCTTCTGCAGCCTGTGAATAATTCTTATTTTTCTTGGAGGCTTTGGATGTAGGACCTTTGACTTTGTTGTCTTCTTCTAGTTATATGTTTTGATCTTCCCTGTCACCAAAGTAAGATTCTGTATTCTGATTTTTCCCCACTGTTTGCTCATTTCCCCAGTCAATTACTTTTTAGCTCTTTGTTAAGGTAGGTCTCTGCTCATACTGTCTCAAGCTTCAGGGATGTTGTATACAGCTGTTTTCAGAGATATTTCTAGGGACTTGTAAATTTTCAATTCTTCCAAGGTTATATGATGAAAGGAAAGGTGTTTATTCCTGTCCTGGTCTGTGCTGTGGTCTGTGAGTGACCACAAGCATTCTTTTCTTCCTTGGAACTCTGAGGAGTATTCTCTCTCCACCACCATCAAAGCTCTGCCATGCCAGCACTCCTCCTCACCCCAGAACCACCACCTGGGACCCATATCAGCCACTCAGCTCTCCCACCATCTGTAGGCTGAGAGCTCCAGAAGTAGCTGCCACTGTGGCAGTGGCTGCTGCTGCCCTGGGGGTTGGACTGGGGCTCGGGTTGGGGTTAGACCACACACCACTCTCACCCAGGTGAGAGAGCTTTCCCACTGACCTTTGAAGCTGTCTTTGGCATTTGTGAGTTAAGAAGTTTGGATACTGCTGTAGCTGCCAGTGATTCAGTGCCCTGAGACCTGTTCCAGACCTGTCTATGCCAGCACAAGCCAGGATGGACCTCTTTTGCTGTTTTGGTTAGTCTATTTTTTAAGGTGTTATTTTCTTTAGCATTTTTGGGTCTACTCTAGCAAGCTATTGACTCATTTAAAACTTTGTTTAGAGTCATTTTTAACAGATATCTAGAGGGGCTTGAGGGGAGAGCTCAAGCAGGTCCCTGCTTCTACTCCACCATCTTGACTCCACTTCCTAGATACTCTACTTATATTAAATGTTTGAGGATTAATTTTAATTCAGGTTTTCTTGACTCTAGGTCCAATACTCTATACACAGTGCCACATAGCTGGCTATGATAGCTAGCTAGACTTTTATTCTTTGTTTCATCTCTTTCATACTTATTTATTTCTTCTTCAGTGTCTGTATTCTTCATGGAATTAATACATATAAGGTCCTTATGTGGGGTCCGCTCTTCTAAAGTCCCTATGCTATTACCTTATGGTTCTCCCCAGCCTCATTTTTCCTTTGTGCCTCACTCTTATAAATACCAAATTCCTACAGGTAATAAAGATGATATTGCCCTCCACTAAGAATTCCTAAATCCTTCATTGTGAAATTTGTTGTTAACCTTTGCTCTTTTCCTGGCCTTTTTTTAATCATTTGCCTTGAGATCTCTTTCCTGGGTCAATATCCTCCCAATTTACTGGGTGTCAGTTGCTCCCAGGAGCTCTGATCCCCTTTATCATGAAAAAGGATGAGTGGTCTCTCTAAGCAACAAATCTCTGAAGATTATACACATTGGAAGGCCCCATCTACCTTTATTAAATATTTTGTAAATTTCTCCCTTCCTGTTTCAGTCCTCTTTTCCTTGTCACCGACTGTCACCTAGCCAAACACATTTGTTCTGCCTGACTTACCTTTGTTCCTCAAATATCTGTTTGAGCTTTGCTATATCAGAGAGTAGTCACTCTACAGTCCCAACAAGCATACGCTTCTATTTTTTGTTGTTGTTGTTGTTATTTTCCATGGTACTAGGAGAAAAGGAAGAGTAGTATTGAGTTCGTTTACAAGGCTGTGGGCTAAATTGTGTAGCCCTGCTGGAGCAAGAGCCTATTAGGGCTTATCTATTGTTAGTTAATTGGATTGTAATTTCATTAATATTATTGGTATCCAGAAAGGGGGAACATCTGGAATTACCTTATCTATTGCTCATTATTCCTATTTGAAGAGATCTGAGAGGTCATGAGTATTAGAGGAAATGCCTTGTTTTTTGGTTCCCATCTTGTTTGTCATGTGACCTTGATTTGAATATTGGAGGAAGTCAGGAAAACTTAGAGGAATAGGTGAGGCAGAATACATTCCAAGCATGGAAGTCAGTGAAAAGTCACAGAGAGAGGAAAGAGAATGTCATTTGCAAGAAAAATCAAGTTGATCCATATATTTGGATGGTAGAATATGTGTAGGGAAGTGAAGTGTAAGATGACTGCAATTATAAGAAGGGACCAAGTTATGAAGTGATTTAAACATAAAACAATACTTAATATTTGATTCTAGAGGTAATAGTGAAATACTGGAGTTTATTGAATGTTAAAGTCAGATCTATCCTTTAAGAAAATCGTGGGGTCATCTTAGTTGGAATGGGGAGAATTTAGAAAAAGTAGAACAGTGAGATGATTATTGAAATTTTCTATGTGAGTGTTGATGATGAGGAATTGAACCAAGGTAAGATTATGTGAATAGAAAGTAGAAAGAAGATATGGCAGATGTGAAGTTATAAATGCCAGATTATGACATGAATTTGGAACAGTATAGTGACTGAAATTGAGGAGCTGAGGATGACATTGAGGATATGATTCTGGGTGACTGGGAGTATGGTGGAGTCCTTGAAAGCTACAGGGACATGTGGAAGAGGGCAAGGTTTAGATGGAAAGATAACAAGTTCTAATTTTGACATAATGAGTTTAATATGCATAAAAGACACTAAGTTCAAGATTTTCAAAAAAGAAAATTGGCAGTGCTTTTGAGAGCAACTTATCTTGAATATATGTATTCTGGGAATAGATGATCATTGAACCCACAGAGGCTGATGAGATCACCAAATGAGACAGTATAGGGTAATAAGAGAAGAGAGCCTAAGATACAAGCTTAGTGGACATGAAACAGGTAATGCACCAAAAAAAAAAAACTGAGAAGCTATAAGTTAGTTAGAAGGAAAACCAAGAGAGAGCAGGGTGATGAAAGTCCAAAGGGCAAAAAGTATCCAAGAGGAGAAGGGGATCAACCATGTGCAGAAAGGTAAAAAAGGAAGAATTGAGAAAAGGCCCTGAGATTTGACATCTAAGTTTGAAACTTTAACATTGATAAGATTGAAGAGAACAGTATGTATTGACTGGTGCCAGTATCTAATAGTATTTATAAAACATTTTCCCCATAAGCCTAGTCTCACTCTTCCACAAATGCACACAGCATCAGTGGGAATAGTGGGCATAAACACAAGATTAACTAGCAGAAACATACGTATAAGAAATGAATATTGCCCAGGCAAGTTATTCTTCCAATGATTCAAGGCTCCAATTGCCTTTATCTTTTCATAATACCTTTATTCTGACTCCTCATGGCACAAAATCTTTTCTAAGAAAAGTGGTTATGCTAGATTCCCCGGACCTGTTCTTCTCCATAGTGTGAATACCAAATGTTAGGGCTAACTTTCACTCAATTCATGAAGTTCCTCCTGTCTCATTCTTTTGAAGTATGTATTTAGGTTTTCAAGATGCTTGCCTCTGGCCAGTGGCTAGCTGCCCTCCAAAAGAGTGTAAATGACTCTTTACACCTTGTTTTAGACCTCAGCCCCTTATCATCTCTGTTATACCCTCCTTACACTGTGAAGTTTTATTAAATGTTTGGAAGGGGAGTCAATTGATGAGAAGTCTCCTTACCTACTCCTCTTCCTCCCCCTCCCCATTATTAGAGTAAAGCTATTTTATTTTGACTTAATCTTATTTTCATGTGATTGGGGAATGCAGTTTCCTCTTTCCATTCAGCATTATTTGGGTAAGTATTGTAGGTGAGAAGTCTGGGAAATAGTATCCCTAGATACTTGGTAAGTCACCTAACCCCTCCCAGGTCTCAATGACCTGATGTAGAAAGTGACAAATTTAGAATAAATCATCTATAGGCTGTCTTTCAGTGACAAGATTCTTTCAGAGAAATGTTGATCATTCAAAAGAAAACAAAAGTTCATAGTTTGAAGTAAAAATCATTTAGTATTAGGCTTACCCTATACCCATATGTTTACATAACTGCCAGAAGATATACAGAAAATCAAAACAGAAATTTAATCAGAAATTTATTCATAAGGAGAATTGAGCAGAGTCTTTGATATTTTAGGGTGTCCTCTAGAATTCAGTTCAGGAAAGGCTGGAGAACTTATGTGGCTAAACATGAATCTGTGGATCATTGTTGTGAGGGTGAATCCATGTCACCTTGTTCATGAAGCTACAAAAATGCTAAAAAGAGATCTCTAGTAGTAGGCTCAAGGCTCTAGGAAGAAAATTCTGTGTTACCTGGTCCTTTTACAAAGGGAATTGACTTTTAGTAATGCTATGTTATATTCTATTTGAAGGTGAATTAGTCTACGCACAAAAACTACTCTGTTACCTTATACAGAGACATTTAAGATGTCCTTTATATTTTCTTTCTTGAGGGAAGTATTTAGCAATTTTTTTTAACATGGCTTGTGCTTTCTTTTTTCTTCTTGGCCCTTCACTTTGCTTTTTCCTTAGAACACACCTAAAAAGTAAAGAATGTGTCTCTTATATGAAGGCTTTAGACTTCAGTATTCTTCAACCTTTCTGCAGTCCACTTTGTTGGTGAATAAATACACAGACACATACAGTTATATTTGATTTAGGTGTGTATAGATATAGATATACATAAAGAGAGAGGGAGAGTCCAAGAGAGACAGAAAGAGTAAGTGTGTGTTTCTACATTATTATGAAACATTATTAAAAATAATCAATACTCTAGAGGATTCACAATCTTGTCACTGAGAATGCCTTTCCAATGATACAGATATTAACCAGCAACATGCCCATTCTATGTGACTCATCTATAGTCTCCTATAAGTTTTATACTTGAGGTCTACTCAACATGCTGGGGACCTTCCTCATATTCTCCTCACATTCAGAGAATGCTAGTAGAGCATAGGGATTGTTCACTGATTGTCCATTTTTTTGCCATCATGCTGGCTGTCTTCTATAGTAATATTGGGAATATCAAAACTCTTTTAAAATAAAACTTTGCTGAAAAATTACTCAGAATCCCAGGATATGAATTTACTTTTACTATTTCTCTTGCAACCTGACATTATACCAACTCAAAAAAGGAATAAAGGCAGGAGAAAATTTTGCATCTTAGTAGTATAGGAGCCTACTTCTAATTGCAGCATTGCTGGGAAATGGGAGCCACCATAGTTGTGACCTGCTAGCTTAAGTCATTTTACTGCAATGAGGAGTGAGACTTCTGAATTTGTATATGAAAAGCTTGGAGTTCTAATAAAAGGCACACAAGCACAAAGTATTAGACATATCATACCCCTATTCTAAAACGCCTCTGTGGATTAGTTTCAGAGATGGTGGCCCTTTTGACTATACTAGTGAAATGCTGAAAGAAATCCCTCCAGTCTTATGGACTTTTCTTTCCCTCTTACCTTTAGCGTCCTTCATTTCTTCAAATGCTGGCAATCCTCTCATCTCTGTAGTTTCCAGAACCTGAAAGAGTATAGCTCATCTGAAGCAGCTTGTTGTGGGTAGCACAGTATTCTGTTTAAGTGCTTGTGACCCCTCCTGCAGAGTGAGCTTACTTTCCTCTTTAGTTCCTCTCTGTGATATCATTTTGTTTAGTGCTCTGTGCTGTTCCTCTTTTATCGTTCAAAAGGGATGGAGGGAAACATGAAGACAAAAACGCAAAAAAAAAAAAATTACCTGGAGGTTTCCCTTTTGTAAAATTAGAGTTGCATAAGATGATCTTTAAGGTTCCTCAAAGGTCTAAAGTTCTATAATTCTTAGATCCCAGGGACTACCTGAAGAATCACGGTTTCCTTCCTAAAGTCAACAAATCGTATTTAGTGATAAGTTGAAAAGGTAAGACCTCAGGATATGTACTTTGAAGAGGAGGGAAGTATTAATGGTAATTTATCAAATACTTTGCTTAAATCTGATCTTATAGTATCCTTTCTCTACTTCTCACCCTCATTTTAAATATCTTTTGGTGCCCAAGATAATTTCATATGATATCTGGGGGTGAGGGTAGAGCTGAGGTTGGGGACAAAATTTTCAGACAAAGGAAATTTTTAAAAGAATATTAGAATTATAGACAAAAAGTACAATCCACACTGAGAAAAGAAGTGGATTAAAGCAACTATAGATTAGTACTCTTCTCTCTATATGCTATCTGTTAGTGATATAAATTACCATGAATTCATTTTTTTAGCTTTTAAAAAGTTTAATGGTATTTTTATCCCAATTACATGTCAGGATAACTTTTAGTTTATCATTTTTACAATATTTTTTCCAAATTTTTCTCTCATCCCGTCTTTCTAAAATGGTAGGCAATTTGGCATAGCTTATACATGTGCTATCATGTAGAACATATTTCCATATTAGTTATGTTTATGAAAACAGAAACAGATCGAAAAAACATGGAAAAGAATAAAGTGAAAAAAAGTATGCTTCAATCTGCATTCAGAGTCTGTCAGTTCTTTATGTGGGTGTGGATAACATTTTCATTCATGAATCCTTTGTATTTGTCTTAGATCATTGTATTGCTGAGAAGAGTTGAATCATTCATAGTGGACCATTATGCAATGTTGCTAATACTGTGTATACTTTTTTCCTGCTTCTGCTCATTTTATTTTTCTTCAGTTTGTACAAGACTTTCCAAGTCTTTCTGAAATCTACCTGTTACATTCATATTCCGTAGCTTGTTAAGCATTCCCCAATTAATGGGCATCCCCTCTATTTCAAATATTTTGCCACCATAAACAGGGCTGCTATAATTTTTTTTTGCATATGTGGGTCCTTTTCCATTTTTAAATTGTCTCTTTGTGATACAAATCTAGTAGTGGTATTGCTGGATCGAAAGGTATCACAGTTTGGTTGTCCTTTGGGAATAGATCCAAATTGTTCTTCACAATGGCTGCATCACTTCACAACTCCACCAACAATAAATTGGTGTTCTAATTTTCCCACATCCCCTCCAGCATTTTCTATTTTTGTGGTACCTCAGAGTTGTTTTAATTTGCATCTCTAACCAAAAGTGATTTAGAGAACTTCTTCATATGCCTGTAGATAGCTTTTATTCCTTCATCTGCCTTTCCTTTTGTCAGTCCCACTCCTCTTTACTCAATCTTCTTCCTATCCTACTTCCCTGTGGGGTAAGGTTGATTTCTGTATTCAACTGATTGTGTATATTATTCCCTCTTTGAACCAATACTGATGAAAGTAAAGTTCAAGCAAAGGTCATTGCCCACCCTCCCATCTTCTTCTCCATTGTAATGGATTTTTTGTGCCTCTTCATGTGAAATAATTTACCATGTTCTACCTCTCCTTTCTCTCTTCACCCAGTATACTCCTCTTTCTCATCCCTTAGTTATTTTTTGTCACTCTACTTCACTTTATAATCGTATCTTTTGTCTGTGTACATTCTTTCTAGCTGTAGTTCTAGTGGTACTATTTTTGTGAATTATAAGTATCATCTTCAAGTGTAGGGATGTTCAGCTCCATTGAATCCCTTTTGTTTTCTTTTCCTTTTTTACCTTTTTGGGCTTTTTCTGGGTCTTGATTTTGGAGATTTTTTTTTTCCAATTCTGGTCTTCTCCTTATGGCAGTTTGAAATCCTTTTATTTCATTGAATGAATGCTTAATTTTGATTGGTAGGTGATTATTGGTTGTAATCCTAGCTCCTTTGCCTTCCAGAATATCATATTCTATGTCCTCCAAACCTTTAATGTTTCAGCTACTAAGTCCTGTATAATTCTGATTGTGGCTCCACTATATTTAAACTGTTTCTTTCTGAGCACTTGCAGTATTTCTTTCTTTGACCTGATAGTTTGGTAATTTGACTATAATGTTCCTTAGAGTTTTTCTTTTGGGATCTCTTTCCTGTGGTGATCAGTGGATTCTTTGACGCCATTTTGCTCTTTGGCTCAAGGATATCAGGACAGTTTTCCTTGATAATTTCATGAAAGATGCTGTCCAGGTTTTCTTTTTCCTTAAGGCTTTCAGGTACTTCAATGATCCTGACATTATCTCTCCTGGATCTATTTTCAACATCAGTGTTTTTTTCTATAAGGCATTTTACATTTTCTTCTATTTTTTGTACTTTCGAATTTGTTTGATTGATTCTTAATGTCTCATATAGTCATTACCTTCCATATGCCCAACTCTTTTTTTAAAAAAATTTATTTATTTAACATATTTAGTTTTCAGCATTGATTTTCACAACAGTTTGAATTACAAATTTTCTCCCCATTTCTACACTCCCCCCCCCCCCACTCCAAGATGGCATATATTCTGGTTGCCCTGTTCCCTAGTCAGGCCTCCCCTCTCTCACCCCCCTCCCCTCTCATCCCCTTTTCCCTTCCTTTCTTGTAGGGCAAGATAAATTTCTAGGCCCCATTGCCTGTGTATCTTATTTTTAATTGCATGCAGAAACTTTTTTTTGTTGCTGTTTTTGAACATCTGTTTTTAAAACTTTGAGTTCCAAATTCTCTCCCCTCTTCCCTTCCCACCCACTCTCCCTAAGAAGTTGAGCAATTCAGCCTAGGCCACATGTGTATCATTATGTATAACCCTTCCACAATACTCATGTTGTGAAAGACTAACTACATTTTGCTCCTTGCCATCCCATCCCGCTTTATTGAATTTTCTCCCTTGACCCTGTCCCCTTTCCAAAGTGTTTGTTTTTGATTACCTCCACCCCCATCTGCCCTCCCCTCCATCATCCCCCACCTTTTTTTATCTTCTTCCCTCTTCTTTCCTGTGGGGTAAGATACCCAACTGAGTATGTATGGTAGTCCCTCCTCAGGCCAAATCTGATGAGAGCAAGGTTCACTCATTCCCCCCTCACCTGCCCTCTCCCCTCCTCCCACAGAACTGCTTCCTCTTGCCACCTTTATGCGAGATAATCCACCACATTCTATCTCTCCCTATCTCCCTCCCTCTCTCAGTATGTTGCTCTCTCATCCCTTAATTTCATTTAATTTCTTTTAGATATCTTCCCTTCATCTTCAACTCACCCTGTGTCTGCTCTCTCTCTTTTACATATATATATATATATATATATATATATATATATATATATACACACACATACACACACATACACATATACATACGTACATACACATACATATACACATAGATATATACATACATACACATTCACATATATATACATAAACATATATATATATATATATATATATATATATATATATATATATATATATATATGCATATTCCCTTCAACTACCCTAATACTGAGGTCTCCTGAATCATACATGTCATCTTTCCATGTAGGAATGTAAACAAAACAATTCAACTTTAGTAAGTCCCTTGCAATTTCTGTTTCTTGATTACCTTTTCATGCTTCTCTTGATTCTTGTGTTTGAAAGTCAAATTTTCTATTCAGTTCTGGTCTTTTCACTGAGAAAGCTTGAAAGTCCTCTATTTTATTGAAAATCCATATTTTGCCTTGGAACATGATACTCACTTTTCCTGGGTAGGTGATTCTAGGTTTTAATCCTAGCTCCATTGACCTCCGGAATATCGCATTCCAAGCCCTTCGATCTCTTAATGTAGAAGCTGCCAGATCTTGGATTATTCTGATTGGGTTTCCACAATACTCAAATTGTTTCTTTCTGGCTGCTTGCAGTATTTTCTCCTTGATCTGGGAGCTCTGGAATTTGGCAACAATATTCCTAGGAGATTTCTTTTTGGGATCTATTTGAGGAGGCGATCGATGGATTCTTTCAATTTCTATTTTGCCCTGTGTCTCTAGAATATCAGGGCAGTTCTCCTTCATAATTTCTCGAAAGATGATATCTAGGCTCTTTTTTTGATCATGGCTTTCAGGTAGTCCAGTAACTTTTAAATTATCTCTTCTGGATCTATTTTCCAGGTCAGTGGTTTTTCCAATGAGATATTTGACATTGTCTTCCATTTTTTCATTCCTTTGGTTCTGTTTTATAATATCCTGATTTCTCATAAAGTCACTAGCTTCCACTTGCTCCAATCTAATTTTTAAAGTAGTATTTTCCTCAGTGGTCGTTTGGACCTCCTTTTCCATTTGGCTAATTCTGCCTTTCAAGGCATTCTTCTCCTCATTAGCTTTTTGGAGCTCTTTTGCCATTTGAGTTAATCTATTTTTAAGGTGTTGTTTTCTTCAGTGTATTTTTCAGTATTTTTTTGGGTCTCCTTTAGCAAGTCATTGACTTGTTTTTCATGGTTTTCTCGCATCCTTCTCATTTCTCTTCCCAATTTTTCCTCTACTTCTCTAACTTGCTTTTCCAAATCCTTTTTGAGCTTTTCCATGGCCTGGGACCAGTTTATGTTTTTCTTGGAGGCTTTTGTTGTAGGCTCTATGACTTTGTTGTCTTCTTTAGGCTGTATGTTTTGGTCTTCTTTGTCACCAAAGAAAGAATCCAATGTCTGAGATTGAATCTGGGTATGCTTTCGCTGCCTGGCCATATTCCCAACCAACTAACTTGACCCTTGAGTTTTTCAGTGGGGTATGACTGCTTGTAGACTAACGAGTTCTATGTTCCACGTTTGGGGGGGAGGTGCCAGCTCTGTCACACCAGCACTCCTCCTTCCCCAAGAACCCCCAGCCTGGACTGGGCTTAGATCTTCAGCAGGCTTTGCACTCCTGCTCTGATCCACCACTTAATTCCTCCCACCAGGTGGGCCTGGGGCCAGAAGCAGCAGCAACTGTAGCTGCCCCACCTCCGCTGCCCCCGGGGCTGGAAGCCGAACCTTGAACTCCTTCCACTCCCGCAGCTTTTCCCACTAACCTTCTCTGCAGTCTTTGGTGTTTGTGGGTTGAGTAGTCCGGTAACTGCCGCAGCTCACATATTCAGGGCACTAGGGGCCCCATCCGCCCGACTCCAAGTTTGGTTGTTCCACGCCTCTCAGGCTGGCCTCTGCTCCACTCCGTTCCCAGCTCCCAGCTCCCAGCTCCGTGTGGGATAGACCTCACCCAGAGACCGTCCAGGCTGTCCTGGGCTGGAGCCCTGCTTCCCTCTGCTGTTCTGTGGGTTCTGCCATTCTAGAATTGGTTCAGAGCCATTTTTATAGGTTTTTGGAGGGACTCGGTACGGAGCTCACACTAGTCCCTGCTTACCAGCTGCCGTCTTGGCTCTGCCCCCATATGCCCAATTCTAAATTTTAAGGAATTGTGTTCCTCAGTTAGCTTCTGTACTTCTGTAATAACAGTGTTACTTGCAGCTACTGTGGCTGTGTAAGGCCAACAACACCAGCACACAGGAGGGCTACTAGCATAGGTTCTTTGATCTGTTTTTCTAAGGAAAGTAACTTTAAGGGGTTAACAATATTACTTTAGTTAAACATACATATATCATTCAATTAGTTCAGGGGGAAAAGTCAGCACCCTGAACTTCAGAGAAAACACAAGCAGAAATTGCAAGCAGAAATTATATAAACAGAGCAAATAACATGAATCAGCCGACAGGGCTTCTAACCATCTGTCCATAGCAATACCTACATAGTTATCAGACACAGAAGCACCAATATCTGAGTTTCCAAGCTGGGGGCTCCTTACCAGCTACCCAGAATCTCCACACCAACACTCTTCCAAAGAGTGAGACCCTAAAGCAAAAACTCCCCTCATGCAGTTCTGAGAGTTCCCTATTCCCAATTCTTGATTCTGAGTTCAATGGCTATCCTCTGGGTATATATATATACCCTTTTTCAGGGCCCAAGGGCTTCACACCTCTTGAGGGTTTCACACTTCTCCTGTCCTAATTAGCAACAGGATGTGGGCTTTCTTACAGACAGAAGCAAGACTCAATCAAAGGTACTTTATTGCCTTAGTGCCGAGAAGCACTCCAAAAGAAAAAACAGTAAAAAGTCCCACTTTACTTTCCCTTACAGCTTCCCTTTTCATTTGTCCAATTGTACTTTTTAGGAAGTTGTTTTCTTTCTGTCTCCTTTTCCATGTGGCCAATTCTACTTTTTAAACAGTTGTTTTCTTTTTCCAAACTCTTGACTCTGTTGATAATATTCTTATATCACTCCCATTTCTTTTCCCAATTTTTATTCTGCCTCTCTTATACGATTTTAAGCTCCTTTTTGAGATTTTCCATGGGTTCTTTCTGTGCTTCAGACCAGTTACTGTTTTTCTTTGGGGTTTTTCCCATAGACATTTTGAGAGTGTTGTCCTTTTCTAGGTTTGTGCCTTGATCCTCCTTTTTACCATAATAACTTTCTATGGTCGATTTTTTTTTTATTTTTTGCTTATCTTTTTTGGCCTTTTTCCTTTCTTCTAAATTTGATCTCTGCTGTCAGGGTATAAGGGGAACTGTCTTGGGCGTCTTGGGCTTCTTGTGCCAGGGTCTGCAGGCTCTGGCTCTTTACCTGGTGCAGCACTGATGTTCCTCTGAGACCCACTCAGTACCTTCCTGTCTGGTGTTGAGGTGCCTGGCTTGCACTGGCTTGGCTAGGCCTTAGGGGTCTAGCAGATTACCTGGTGCTAAGTGGGTATCCTAGTGCTGGTGTCTGATGTATGGTGAGGCCAGTGGCGTGTTGCTGCATTTCCCAGGGGCTACACTGAAGTACATGGCTGTCTGGCCCTGGTTTTGGCTGCCTATTTGCTAGGGGCTGTGCTGAAACACATAGCAGTTCTCAGAGCTGGAGTCTATCTGTTCCGCTGGCTATGCCAAGGTATATGAGCTGTGGTGGGGGGAAGATCCTGATGTTGGTGTTTGCCTGCTCCACTTCACTGAGGCTCAGGATCTCCCACACTGTTTTACTGAGGTGGGGCTTCCTGCTTATTTATTTCCTATCCTGGACCATGTTCCTCTTTTGCTGAGTGAGAAAGACATTTCTTACCAATCTTCCAAGATTCTTGAGCTAAAAGATTATTTCACCTAGTCTTCTTGCTGGCTCTGATATTCCAGGATTTCTTTTGGGATGCTATTTTATGGTTATTTGGAGATGGATATGGGAAAGTTATGGTGACTTACTGCTTACTCCACTCCTGGGACCATGAATTCACTTATAATTGCCATGAAAATGGACCCCAGTTCATCCCTATTCCCTCCCCTAATCTCAAGTCCTGCATCACAGACTACTTATTGTTCATTTCCAGATGAGTGATCCATAGGCATCCCAAATCCCTCTTTCTCACATTCTTCTTTATGTAAAGGGTACCACCACCATTCCAGTTGTACAGGTTCAACATCACAGTCATCTTGAGTCTCCACTCTCCCTCATCCACATGTTAAGGCAACTGCCAAATCTTGTTGATACATACAATATTCCTTTCTACAATGCATCCCTTTCTCACTACTCACTAGTCTAGTTCAGATCCTTATAACACTTCACCTGACTGTAGCAATATATTCTCCAATCTATTCTCCATAGTGCTACCACATTGATACTCTTCAAGTTCAAACTTCACCACATCACCAACAATCTCAAGCTACAGTGGCTGCTCACTGTCTTGAGGATAAATATAAAACCCTTTTTGTTTTTTTTTCAGTCATTCAGTCATGTGTGACCCTGTGACCACAAGAACCATAGCACGCCAGGGTTTTCTATCCTCCGCTATCTCTCAAAGTCTGTCCAAGTTCAAGTTGGTTGTTTCTATGACATCATCTATCCCTCTAATCCTCTATCATCTCCTCTTCCTTAAACCCTTTCACAACCTGGATCCAAATTAATTTCTCAAGCTTATTGGTCATTGCTCTCCTTCATATTCTTTGTATTCCATCCAAATTGTCATGCTTTGCTCTTTCTCGTACGTTGCCATCCATCTCCCATCACTATATCTTTTTCAAAGACTGCTCTTCATGCGGGAAAATTGCTCCTTCTTCACCTCCACTGCTTAAAGTCTGTTACTTCCCATAAGACTCAGTAGTACTGAGTCACCATCTACATAAGACCTTAGTTTATATTCCTAGGAGCTGGTGCCTCCCTCAAACCCAATAATTTTGCATTTGTTTTCTACATGTTATTTTTACTTGTCTGTGTATGTTGTTTTCTCAAATAGAATGAAGGTCTATGATTAGTTTCTTTTTTGTCTTTGTATACCCAGCGACTAGCATATTGCCTGCCTGGTAAATAAGAGGTACTTGAATATTTGTCAGATTGAATTGAATTGAACAGCATTTTCCAAGCTAAAGTTGGCCAGAGAATACTTTAGGGTTTGAAAAATATCGATGGAAACTTAAAATGTTATTTCAGGGGGATGTCAGAGGGGATAATGTTAATATTTCACAATTACATTTGGCTCCAAATTTTGCAAATTGCTTTCCTAACAACAACTGTATGAAGGAAGGATAGTATAAGTATTGCTACTTTTGTTTTCTAGATGAGGAAACAGACCCTTGGAGATTTTAAGCAATATACTCATGATCCAAAAGCAAGTATCAGATGTGGGATTTGAATCATGTCATCTTGACTATATAAACACAGCTTTTCTCTATTATACCAAAGGGGTGTGTGTGTGTGTGTGTGTGTGTGTGTGAGAGAGAGAGAGAGAGAGAGAGAGAGAGAGAGAGAGAGAGAGAGAGAGAAAGAGAGAGAGAGAGAGAGGGAGGGAGAGAGAGAGAGAAGGTGAGTGTGTGAACATGGTATAGCCAAGTGATAAAGAGGCCAGAAAGTTAGGAAAAGGTGGAGCAAAATAAAGGAATTAAGCCTTTTTCAATACTGAACAATTTTCTACAAATAAATATGTATGTATGTATTGCGTATTTTTCTGATAGGAGCAGTTAGATGGCACAGCAGATATAGCACTGGGCATGGAATCAGGAAGACATCTTCATGAGTTCAAATCTGACCTCAAACATTTAATAGTTGTGTGACCCTTGGCAAGTCATTGTAAAATGAGATGGAGAAGAAAATGCAAACTACTCCAGCATATTTGCCAGGAAAACTCCAAAGAGGGTCACAAAGAGTCAGACACAACTGAAAAATGACTGAAGAACCAGAAGTACAACCTTATGCGACTTACCTATTCAGAAAGTTCCTGTGAATCTCTATTTCACCTAAGATCAAATATAGACCCCCATGTTTGGCATTCAAAGCCATTCATAAATTAACTTCATTCCACTTTTCCAGGCTTATTTTATATTATATCCTTCATTTTACTTTTTGGTCTAGCCAAATTGGCTTTCCTTCTGTTCCTCACGTAAGACACTCATTCTGACAAGTGTTCTTAACATGTTTTGTGTCATCTATCCCTTCTAAATTTTTTTTTCAAATTAAAAATACACCTAATAATAAATTTCAGCCAGAGGTTAGTAACAATAAAATAAGGTGAATTTTTATCTCATCCAAATTTATGGACCTTCTGGAATCTCTCCATGGACCTGAGGTTAAGAATCTCTGATCTCTTATTATGATGTTTTTGCACAGGCTTTTCGCCATGTCTGTTATGTACTTTGTATTCTAGAATCTCTAGGTTCTTCAAAATTCAGTTCAAATACCAACAACTAGTTGGGACCTTTCTTGTTCCCCTCCCAGTAGTTGCTTTCCACCTCACTCAATTAATGTTAGATTTATTTTGTACATACTTGTATGTGCATGTATTACTTCCAGAATGTAAGCTCTTTGGGGGAAAGTGACTTTTTGTTCTTGTCTTTGTAGATTCAATGTCCACTTCAGTGCTTGTCATATTGCCAATGCTTAATAAATATTTGGTGATTAACTGGAATGATACTCTAGTCCAACTTCCTCTTTTTAGATATGAGAAAATATCTCTTTTAAAGCTGTAATCTCCTTGAACATAGGGACATCTGATACTTTTCTTAATCTCTAACATGACCACACAGTGCATTGTATGCAATAGATGTCCAGTAAATATATATGTTCATTATTTTATATGCTATGCATTCCTCCACTGAAGATATTGTATAGTGAATTCCAAACTTCCCAGAAGGAAATGTGTGTATAAAGCTGCTCATTCAGAGTACATATTTATTAAATGGATTCTCTTGATTTGAACAGACACTTCCCAACAAACAAGATGGACATTGCACGAAGGCAGATAGAAACACCTCTCAATCAAACACCATTAAAGCATAGCTCCTTGCTTACATGTGTCTGGAGATGTCAATGAGGACCTTGAGATTGATTTGCAATCACTTGCTGCCTCTCAGCATGTTGTATAGGAAAAGCTGTAAGAACTGTATAAGATGGGTAACTCATCAAGTCAGATCTGCAGGGACTAGCCTGGCTGCATGAGAAAAAGACATGAGCTGAATTAATGATCCTCTAAACTTGGGCAGAGAGACCTCCTAGCTAAGACTTCCTCTTAGGAAGTCTTAACAGCCTCAGTGTTTGCAAAGGGCAACTTACGGCAACTTTCTATATGCAGTCCAGTCACTGTCAATGTGACTTAAAGAGGGAAAGAAATGTCAGTTCTCTAGAAAGCACAAGTCTCTTGAGACATGTGCATAGCTTTCATGTTCAATCACTGTATTTAATCTAATTATCTGCCCCTTTCACCTTCCCTGTCTTCTCTTCATAGAAGGTGAGGAGAGTGATGTGAGTACCCTTTAAACATTCCCAAAAGGTTTTCTTTTTCTTTTCTTTTTAAACAATTATTAGGACTTCATAATGGACTAGTTCTTCCTGAACCTAGTGTTTCTGTAGTGTAATGACATATGGAAACAGCTACATTACAACTAAATACCTGTTTGGAATTAGCTCTTCTGGTTGTTTTCTAAGTAACTGCTAACTGTTTATTCTGTCATCTGTACCTGTAGCCATAGCCAAATTTTTGAATTACTCTCAGGAATAGAACCTAGCACAGGGGTCTTACATAGAAAGTGCTTAATAAATGGTTGATGAATCAATGAATCAACGAATCCAGGCTGTGTGCTTTTGAGACCTCTTGCTCCATGACTCCAACTTCATCTCCTATCCCTTGGCCCTTTTTCATTTTCCCATTATTATGTTATAAGGAAATGAGCACTGACCCTGGAATCTAATATCTAGATTCAAACTCTAGTTCTTCTGCTTATCACCTATGTAACATTACACAAATCACTTAATCTTTGTAGGCCTTGATTTTCTCAACTCTAAAATGGGTGGGTAGTACTTGTTGTAATCAATAGGCATTTATTGAACATTCATTTAATTTGTAGCACTGCACCACCTATTAAAGATCCAAAAGCAAAGTGAAAAACTTTATCTATTCTCAAGAAGTTCACATTCTCATGGGGGAAACTATAATTACACAGGTAAGTTAGGCAAAACAACTTTAAATGGAAGAGAATACCAATAGCTTTGGAAGATCAGGAAAGTTTTCCACATAGGAAGCAGCACCTAAGTTGAAGAGGTTTTAAAACCAGAGGTGAGGTGGGAGTGTGATCCATGTCTGGGGGACAACCTTTGTAAAGTCACAGATGTGAGATATGGAGTACTTATTTCAGAGAACAGGAAGTGGGCTGCTTTGACTGAAACACACTGGGAAATAGGAGGCTGGATCCAGATTCTAAAGGGCTATAAGTGCAAAGCTGGAAAGTTTTGCAATTCTAGATGCCACTGAGAATTTTAGATCAGGGGAGAGATATTATTTTGAAAGCTATTTGTCAGGTGGTTTAGGGAATGGAGATATTACAAGTGGAGCTAACTTAGGAGTCTATTTCAATAACACAGAGAAGAAATCATAAGGTATAAGACTAGAATGGCAGTCTCTTTTAGCTCTAGATTTTGTCATTATATTAAAATGTAGACAGAAGAAAGTAAAGGAAGGAAAATTCAAAACTCTTATGGTAATTTCACTTATTCATAGCATTTTTCTTAAAATAGCAAAATCAGTTTTGAATTTAGAATCACAAAATGAATAATAAATTATATTTACCTTTACATAATAAAAGACTAATATAATATGAATTATAGTATAAATTAATTCTGTTATCAGTAATAATAATAATGAAATATAACTCAGCAGCTCCTACCCTCAAACCCCAATTTTTTTAATGTTTATTTATTTTTAGTTTTCAACATTCACTTCCATAAGTCAAACCCCAATTTTTGCTGGCAGTTTTGATCCCCAGAATATGGCTAGTTACTTTTGCCCTTGGGATTCTAGGAGTAACCTTGACAGCATAGAAAAGTTTGAGGGAGTTCTGGTTCTAGTGCTATCCCTCAGGAGCCCCCACCAGTGTGCTTCCTCTATTGACTATCCATTAGTTAAACTGACTTCTTAAATAGCTATCAGAAAAGTGTATTTAGTAAGATGATATAATAAGAACAGTTGTTACAAAATATTTTCTACATGCATAGCTGTGCTCTCACATGGGCACCTACAGAGTCCATGGGAAAGTGGGCTCATGCATAGAAAATATGTGTGGCAAAGAAGCTTCTGGGGCTTGAAGTCCTTCTTCCTCCATAAAGTGGTCCTCATGAAATCCTCCTTAAGTATGAGGTAATTTTCTGCTAGGCGCCTTCTAGAAAGGGTAGAATTACCTTTCCTTAGTGTATGTAGTTTGTTCTCTGCTCCCATTCCAGACACTGACTTCAGCGACCATTTTTCTAGAACACTTCTATCACACCCATGGAAGGTTCAACATCCTCCAGCCTTTCAAAGTTCACAAGACCATGCTCAGGTCAAGGGATACCCCACCCTCACCTTGGTGAGAGAACCTCTCATTTCTCCCACAAGCCTCAAAAAGAAATTCTCTCTTAATGACTTGACAGAAGCTGTACTCTATTCTAGGATGGTTAGCCACTGGAATACTATGCTCCGCACAGGAGTGTAATTTTATCCGTGTTCCATGACTGAGTCTCCTCAAGCAATACCGACACACCGCCTGTGTAGCATCATGTTGTTATATCCAATTACTTCCATTCACTCCAAAATCAATTAAGGAGTTTTTGAATTTTGTTTGATGCCTTTGTTTGATTTATTAAAGGCTTTCTCACCTGATAAAAGGTATTATAGTTGAACCAAGTGGGGTTAGGTGATTAGATTGACTCACTCTACCCTCGCTCTTCTAAGTCTTTTAGATTTGTTTTTCACAAGCAATATTTTAACTTAGAATACAGAGTGTGTACCCTTTGAGGCAGCATGGCACTATGTGTTAGGCTACCTGTCTTTATTTCAAGTGACATTAGCTAAAACCATTTACAACCAATTGGTTAGTGAAAAGGATTATTAGTGAACTTTTGTTTCATGGTCAGGTAAGAAGCATGAATAGCACCAAGCAATACTAGCTAAACTGAAGACAGCCTTATCCATGTGGTTTTTGTGTCATTAAATCACAAGCCTTCTAATTGATTCATTACAACAATGAACAGCCTTTTTTTCTGCTAAAGAAACCTATACTGTCTAACTTGACTCTGTTACTTGGATCACTAAAGGCCCTGTTTAGAAGCTGCATTTAATCAAATTTTTAAGTTTTCAATGGATGAACTCATATGTTTTAGTCTGAGAATTATTTAAGTGCTTTTCTTCTCTCACTTTTTTAATCTCTCCCACATTTGGAAGTATGAACAAGCATGGACCTGACATTGTGAAGATCAGAAATACTCTGTCATTCACTAGCCCTACCCCCTAAGTGTTACCCACGTAACTCTGAGGAGAGCAGTATTAGTTTCTTCCTGGGGACCCCAGATTACCAGAGGGAGTGGGAGTTGTTGGCATTTTCATCCCCAATACCTATCACAATACCTGGCACATAGTAGTTGATTGAAACAAAATGCTTTTTGGTTGTTTGATTCTATTTACAACATATGTAGATATATATGTATATATATACATACATGTATATATTTAGAAAAGCAATGACATAGTGGAAGCACTGATTATAGTAGATGAAGAATGATACGAAAGATACCTTAGAGGCAAGACAAAGATGGAGATAGAAGGCAGCCTACCAGCAACTGTACCAGCTGGACCAGAATCAAGGCCACTCTTGTTTTCTTGGCCCCTCAGAATGACAAATTAGGGAGATGCCTGACAGCAGCACAAGTTTTCATTCGCCACTCTTCATGAAGATGAGGAAAAGAGAAGTGAAAGAGATAGTGAATGGTTGCTTACCCTGGTGCAGTGATGAAGAAGAGCCTCTCTCTACCCATATATCCCTCCTTCCATTCAGCTATCTGAAGAAAAGCTTCAAATGTTGTTGTTCCTTGTGTTCCTTCATCCATCTTGCCTTGTTGCTATGTTGACTACTTGAAAGAATGGTTAAATGGATATACTAGAGGAAGCGATATTATTTATCATAATGATTGTAGGATTAACAATCAGGCAGTGACTTATCAGAAATAGAAGGTTGAGAGAAGCCAAAATGTCAGCTGCCATCACTGGTACACTGCACCCACCCTCCTTCCATATACTCCTTTATAAAATGTACTAGTTGGGTTTTAAGGGTTTTCCCTAATCAGTGAGATAAGTCCCTAGGGAGCATAACCAAATGGCAATTTTAGAAGGAAACTTGCTTGACTTCGGCTTTCCCCAAAACAGTGACTTAAAATCTAACAGAAACTAAGCATTTAGAGCTAGAAGGGAGCTTTAAGGCCTGTCTTATTTTTTTCTATGTGTAGCCCCAGTACCTAGAATAGTGTTTGGCATATAGTAAATGATAATTTATTTCATTCATTCCTCTGGTCATTCACTGATCTAGCCCAGTCTCCTTATATTATGAATAAAGATGAGGAAACTGAGGCCCAGAAAGGTTTAAAGGACTTATCCAAAATCAAACATAGCCAATCCAGAACTGGGAATAGAACTTTGATCTTCAAGCCTATGGTCCTTTTCCTTCCCATAATGTCATTTCCTGGAAAACTCCCTGTTTTGGGGGAATACTGTCTAACAGAACAGGTTATTCAGCACAGAAAATTAATCATGAACCTTATAATGGTTTGTTCTCTAGCTAGGGGAAAAAGAACCTGTTATTTCAACAGTGTTATCATTAAAGCATTGGTTGATGCTTTAGAAGTTATTTGCTACAGCACTCTCTTTTCTAAATCACTTTCTTAAACCTCTTGATGTGCAACCAAGTTAGATACAATTTTGGAAAACTTTTTAAATTGATTTTTTCATGTGATTACTCAGAGGTTGGGAGAGGGAAAAAGGTGATGATTGAAGGAAGCAGAGATAGGAGTAATGTGGCTCTTCTTCCCCTTCTACTCCAGTAGTTAAACCCAACTTAATGAAAAGAATAAGGCTGTCCATTTGCTTGGCCAATATTAAAGGTTTCCTAGAAATAGTAATACTAAGGGCAGTTTTTTTTTCATTCAGTGTTATCATAATGATGGTAGTTGTTCATCACAAACCTTGTAAGTGTTGGAGGTATAATCTGAACAAAGTTCTTCCTGATGCCAAGTACAATACTGTACAATATGGTACACTGTCCCAATGTACATATATCAGCAGATATACGTATATCTACACACACACACACACCCCAACCAGATCAATACATGGTAATTTTGACAGAGGGTTCCAAGAAGCTGGTTTTAAGTAGGGAATAGTGCTTGAGCTGAGCTTTGCAGGAAGCTAGAGATTTAAGCGGCAGAGGTAATAGGGGAGTGTGCACTAGGTATTGGGGACAGCCTTGGCAAGGCACAAAATCTGGGTTAATTATCTTGATCAGTTAGAGTTCTATCTCTATGATAGATAAGTAATGGATAATAGATAAGTAATGGAGACAAGATCAAATCAAAGTGCCACTGACTCAGTAGCTTACTGGAGAGACATGCAGAACAAGAGACTTTACCCTAACTGACCTTTAGCTCTGAATCTACAAACAAGGCTATAGTTCTACTGGGGTCATAGGGTACATTGTGATGCTTGAATTTGAAAGTGATGCTCCCTGCCATTAGATATTTTGATTTTTTGTGGATTTTTTCTTGGGTTACCACTTAGTACAGCGAAGTTTCATATCACTGAAGTCATTGTGAATTTTCTCAAGGGCCATCTACCTGTTTACTTCATTCTATTCATCTCTAGCCTCGGTTCACTGTACACAGCATCTGTCTACTAAAGGTACATGATAACATATCATATTCTGGAAAATATCCATTCTTTATTCACTGTATTTTCCCTATGTGGAGTGTTGGAATAAACATTTATGAGTGATCATAGATCCCATTTAGAAGACTCTGTAGTGTCTTTTTAGCTTAATGCAAGCAAGGTGATGTCACTTCCAAACAAAAACAGCTAAAGGTCTTCATCGTCTAGAGGTTGAATATTTTAGTGACCCCAAGATTCTTTCTTTTTTCTTATTTTTCTGGAGTGGGGACGCAGGAAAATTGGAGTTAAATGATTTGCCCAAGGTCACACAGCTAGTAAGTGTGTCAAGTGTCTGAGGCCAGATTTGAACTCAGGGCCTCCTCACTCCAAAGCTGGTGTTCTATTCACTGCACTACCTAGCTGCCCCTTCCAAGATTCTTTCTTAAACAAAAATAAGCCTATCATTTTAACAGTTATAGTCCTGCAGTGATCTCATGATAGCTAAAGTCACAAAGTGCCATGATCTGCAAAGAATTAAAATTGAGAGTTAACCAAAGTGCCATAGAGAGCAACATGGTGGGCATGGTAAACTACCATGCAATAATATTGATCAAATGTATAGTAGAAATGAGATAATACATGTCATAAGTGAAGTGCATGAGGGAAAAAGAAATATCTAGTGATATAACTAAAACAAGGAATAAACTGATAGAAAGTCCACATGTTCACTGGTAATGTACAGCATCATGAGATGAAGAGGAAGGTCCCCAACATCTTGGGTGGGCCAAGTTAAGCTTTTATGGAGTTTTTATAAGAGGGCATAGATAAGCAAAGAACAGTGTGGAAGACAACAATGGATTTTGATTTATACTAAAGGACAGAATAATTAAAATTGATGAAGTCACAGATGCATCAAAGGATCATTAGAAAAAAAATCCCTGTTTATGGGACATCCATTGGCCTGACCCTTTTTCTGTTTAATAAAAAGGGATATAGCATTATTGTCTCTATGTAGTTACAGAGCCACCTTGTCCTGCCACCATTTACTTAATGAAAAAGACCACTTGTAATTCCTGATTACAAAACAGAGGTGTGTCTGTACCCCAAGTGCTTCTGTGCATGTGTGATAATTTGACAGCTCATGGCTCTCTGACTCCTACTTTTATGAGAAGGTTTGTAGCAAAGGCATAAGTATGGAAGAACCATAATACCATCACATATATGGATTTCAAAGACTCTGAGAGGAATCTTATTGCAGCATCTGTAGTTGGTTTTATTAAAAGCAGTTTAAATTCCCCTGCCTGAAGCAGTTTGGAATTACAGAGATGGGCTGCAGAAATTTACATTTTAATTGAGGCACAAGACAAAATAGGGCATTGCACATTACAGGGAAGAATAAATAAGATATGTATCAGCTGGGAGAAAAGAAATGACTGCTCGTTTTTCACTGCTTCTTGCACTTAATTTTTTCACATGGCAGTGAACCGAGTTAGACTTGCCAGCCAAGGAAAACTGTCCCACCCAAAAAGGGAACCATTGAAGAAATGTTTTACATCCAAATGTCTTCTGATTGATAGCAAACCTAAGGTTCGCACACACACACACACACACACACACACGTATGTCCATGTGTGTAAATCACACATTCTTTGTAAAATAACTAATAGAAAAAAATTAAAACGTTATTTGGATGGCAGGTATTGCAAAAGAAATCCCTTTCTTCCCCAAGTCTTGTATGTTGAGCTGACAATCATGAGAACTAAAGGAATATGGAATAACTGAACTCAAAAGAATTATTTTCTGTCAAGAAATATTTTCTTATAATGAGAGAAATGTGTTACCCAAAATTTAGAGGACAGGGTTTTCATGTTTATGGTTAACAGTTAAATACAGTAACAGGTAATGAGATTAATTATGTTATGCTGTAGAGAGAATCAGTATTCTTGGATAGTGGCATTATAAAATATACAGTTCTGTAGATAATTATTAGTATGTGCAATATACAGTCAAAGACATGAAAAGGCAGTTTCCCAATGAAGAAATACAAGCTATGATGCACTATATGGACAGTTGCTCAAAATCACTAATGAGAGAAATGATCATTGAAACAACTCTGAAATTTCACTTTACACCCAAAAAATTGGCAAGAATGTCAAAAGATTTAAATAGCAATTGTTGGGGGAGATTTTGGAGGATAAGTAGGCCAATGTATTTTGGAGGGATCCGTAATTTGGTGTGACTATTCTAAAAGGCATTTTGGAACCAAAACTGAAAAAATTACTGAATCATCTCTAACCTTTGACCAATACATACCACTGCTCGATAAATACTATGTAAAGAAGTCAAAGACTAAAGGACAAAATCCATAACTATATCCATGTCCACATCTAAATTTATATGTAAAAGTGTATACCCATCAATGGAGGAAAAAAGATAATCCAATTGTAATATATAGATAGAATATTGTTTATGCTGTAAGATATGATGAATTCTGGGAAGTTTTCTATGAAATAATGCAAAGTGAAATCAATAAAATCTAGGGAAAATGTTAATTTGCTGACAGCATTAACATAAATAAAACAATTATATTAAGACTTCAAAACTCTGATCAATACAGTGACCAGTCATGACTACAGCAGGCTGATGATGAAGCAGGTCATCTACTTCCTGACACAAAAGTGATGGGCAATATCTTCCAAAAAGTCAAGTTAACAAGCATTTATTGAATGCCTGCTACTTGCCAGGCACTGTGCAAATCATTTAGAAACAAAGGAATGGCAAACAACAACATCAAAACAAACAAGGAAACAAAAAAACAAAAAAACCTGGGCTGACCTTCAAGGAGCTCACAGTCTGATGTAATGATGGTGACAACATTCAAATAACTGTGTACAAACTAGAAATGCACAGGATAAATCAGAAATAATCAACAGAAGGAAGGCACCAGAATTATGGGGTATGAGATAAAGATTTTTTGCGGAAGCTATAGTTCTACCTGGGACCAGAAGTGACCTGGGAGATAGGGATGAGGAAAAGAGAGAATTCCAAGCATACAGGACTGATAGTGAAAATCTACAGAGATGAATTTTCTTGTATGAGGAATGGCAAGGATGCTAGTGACCCTGGATCAGAGAGTATATAGAAAGGAGTAAGTCTAAAAAAAAACCACTGGAAATTTAGAAACTGGCCAGATTGTGAAGGACTTTAAAAACCAAACAGAGGATTTCATATTTGAATATGAAAGAAATAATTAACTATTGGAGTTTATTAAAGCACATGGTCAGACCTGTGCCTTATGAAGATAACTTTGAAAGCTGAGTGGAAGATGGATTCTGGTGTGGAGAGATTTAAGGCAGGGAGACTAGCAAGAAGGCTATTTCAATCATCTAGATGTGAGATGGTGATGGACTGCATCATGGTGTCAACAGTATCAGAAAAGAGATGGAAGCATAAACAAGAGATGTTACAAAATACAATTGACATGACGTGGCAACTGATTGGATATGAGAGGATGAATGATAGTGAAGAATCGACAGGTTGGTTGTGAGCCTAGATGACTGAAAGGATGGCGGCATCCTCAACAACCTTTGGGAAGTTAGGAATAGAGGAGATTTTTGGGGGGGAGGGGAATAATGAGTTGAGTTTTGTACATGTTGAGTTTAAGATGTCTATGGGGCATCTAGTTATAGATGTCCAGTGGGCAACTGGAGATGTGAAATTGGATATCAGCAGAAAGATTAAAGTTTACCATCTTCTTCCCACCACCCCTCCCAAGCATCATATTCTGCTAGACTCTATGCTATAACTCTTCTCTTCATCCTCCCTTGACTCTCTTATCCACCCTGATCTGGATGTCCTCCTGGCATTTTCAACTAAACAAGTACTTAAATGAACTCATCAGCCTTTTTCTTATTCTAAGCTTATTATTTTTCGTTTTCTATATCTGCACCTCTCCCAATCTTCCTCCTTTCAGTTGACCTCTCCTCTGTCCTTTCAGGCAGACTCAATTTCTTATCATCATCCTTTCTTTTTCACTCTGCCACCCTAGTTAAGGCTCATCTTACCTCTTGTCTGTATTATCCTAATAGTTTTCTAAATGCTCCCGCAAATTCAATGCATTATTCTTCATGTAGTTGCCAAAAACTTTCCTACTACACAGGATCCAACTGTGTCTATTCCCTTGCTCTCAAGCCTTTTTCTGCATTCCCAATTGCATATACAATAATACGAAATATAAACACCTTGTCCTGACACTTAAAACTCTCCACAATCTATACCTTGCCTTACCTATCTAGACTCATTTCATAACACTCTCCACTCATTCTACATTTCAGTCAAATTGGACTTTCCGCCATTCTCCAATCTCATTTTATACCCTTGCATCTGCATATTTGTTCTATTATATGTAATAGTTCTAACCTATTCCCAGTGACAGAAACACTTTGTTTTCACATCTTTGACCTGTTGTTAATTTTCTCTTCCTTAAAGGACTATCTTAGATATCCTCTCCTCCATCAAGCCTTTTCTTATACCAACCCCAAAATTTATTCAAGTATTTTGTCTGGATCTCTCCCTTTGGCTCACATTCATATTTGTATCATACTTTGCAAATCATGATTGCGTACATGTTTTATCAACTTACTAGATGGTAAGCAAGCTCCTTGAGGACAAGAAATGATGTTGTTATAGGATGAAGCCATATTGTAAAGGGCCTTAACTGTCAAATGAAGATGTTTATATTTGAAGCTTAAAATCATGATTCATTGTAGTTTGTTGAATTAGGGAACTGATATAGTTTGATCTGCACTTTAGAAAAATCAATTCAGTTGTTATAAAGAAGATGCATTGAAGTGATTATAGATAAGAGGTTATTTTCATCCAGTCATTTCAGTTGTATCTGACTCTTTATCACTCCATTTTGGGTTTTCCTGGGAAAGATACTGGAGTGGTTTGCCATTTCCTTTTCCAGCCCATTTGACAGAAGAGGAAACCAAAGTAAACAGGCTTAAGTGACTTTTCTAGGGTTATGTCTCTTACTGCCACCTTTTGGAGCTGAGATATAAAGGCTTCTACTTCTCCATGGTTGAGGCAAGGAGACTAAGGGACTAGACACTGAGGCACAAAATCTTTTCTCTTGGTCTCAGGATGCCTGCATGAGAATGAAGGCAAATACAATGTAGTTTTGCCCATGTCAGTAGAAGCTCGTAGGAATTGATTGAGTTGATGCCAACTACATGTGAATGTATTTTTACTTCCCTTTTCCTTCCCTGTCCCCCCCCGCAAAATCTTAGAGCTATGCATCTCTATGGATGTATGGATCTCTCCAAAATGTAATTGTAGGGGTTGATATTTCAAATGATGTCCCACGAAAGATCATTCCTGACCCACAGCAATTCAAAATGGTTCACCAAAAAGTAATGAAATTTAGAGATATCTTTCCACACAGTGATGTGTTATTGGGAATGACCTGGTACATGTTCTCCTAGCTGCTTCAATCAAGTTGTCAGTGAGCATCTATCTCCTCATTCTCCATAGGAAGACAGAATTGAAATCTTCAACAAAGGCTCACCACTCAGTAAGAGATCAAAGAAGTTGGAATTAAAAAGAAATTCTGATGTCATCTAGGGCCTTACTTTAATTTTATAGATGAAACAATTAAGTTTAAGAATGATAAATTTTCTTTCCCAAATTCACGTGGCTCATGATTAGTGGTGTCAGGACTAGAACCTTGTCCCTTATTGAATACTGTCATTAATCCAGTTAATATTCTTCTTTAAACTGAAAAAGACTGGGAGAGTCATTTATTCACAATCAAAATATTGCTTATTCTGGTTTCAGTTCCTTAAATCCTGAAAAAATATTATTCTTCCTTTGAAGGAGAAATTTCATTGTGCTTTTGAATGATCTACCCCCCATTTCTAGAATGCCTTGCCTTTTCTGCTGCCTCTTAGAATCTGTAGCTGCTTTCAAGGATCATTTTAGGTGTCACCACCTGTAGCAAGTCTTTCCTGATCTTCTTATCTCTGTTTAGAACCTCAAATTGTACTGTTTTTTTTCTGTTTAAATATTGCAATCATCCTATAGAATGCAAGCCCCATGTGGTCAGGCACTATTTTATGTTGTCTGTCTTTTTGTCCCCAATACCTGAAGTAGTACCTTACACATAGTAGGCATTTAATTAATGTCTGATTGAAATGAAAATAATGATAGCTGAAATTTATAAAGTATCTTAAGCTCTACAAAGCACTTCAGATAATTTTATCCCTGAATCAATCTTGTGAAATATATCCTATTAATATCCTAGTTTACAGACAAGGAAACCAAGATTCATAGTGGTTACTTGACTTACCTAGCATCACACAACTAGAAAGTACGTGAAGGATTTAAATATGTCTTTCTAACTCCAAGTATAGTGTTTTATCTACAACATCCTGCTTTAAGGAAGAATATTCTCGCTGTAGATCATATACTCATTCGGGCAAATTTAAGTCAGTTTCAGTAATTTTCCACAAAAATACATTTACCTTCAAATAGAAAGGTGAAAACTGGGTGACCAAAATATACTTTGAGATGAGTTTCCCAAACCCTCAAACTGGAAGTAAGTTGCCACTTGTTAGGTTTATTGTTGGCATCAAAAAAACTTTTACATATGCATATGTGTATACAAATGTATATATATATATATATATATATATATATATATATATATATATATAATATAAATATATGCACACATGTAGTAATTATATGTGTGTACATATACATACTTTATAATACATATACACTTACAATAAGTATACACATGCATATATGTGTGTGTTCACATGTACATACATGTGTGCATGTGTGTGCATTATATATGCACATGTGTATTGATAAACCCCAGGTTGAGAACAACTCCCCCCTCCAATTTACTATAACTATTATATATGCCTTCAAACATTTAAAAAATATAAAGGGCTGTGTTTTAGAAGTAATATAAAACTTTCTCTGCTGGACCCCAGAGGGCAAAACTAAGAGCAGTGGTTGGAAGATGCCTAAAGGGAGTTTTATATATGATATGATGAAACACTTCCAAACTTATCCCAAAGGGAAATGGGATGCCTTAGGATGCTATAGATTGCCCCTCAGTAGAGACTTCAAGCAAAAGCTGAATGACCATTTGGGCATATGTTGCACAGCAGATTCTTATTTAGTAATGGGTTTGAAGTGTCTGACCTCCAAGGTCCCTTCCAACTATTCTGTTTTGTAGTTCTATTATTCCGAGTCTATGAACACAAAATGAACATATACTATGAGCATATAGTATGATGCAGAGCACATTAAAAATTACAGCTGCTTAAAAAATGCTTTTTGGAGGAGGGACTACTTACTGCAATACCCTCCTTGCTTTTCTACCTGCTAACTGATTACTCCCTATGTAATTTATCCTTAATACTATATCCAAAACTCATGTCTTTAAAAATTAACTTTTAATTTAGCTACTCTGATGAGTACAATGATCCACAAGAATTCCAAAGGATTTATGATGAAAATATTATCTGTCTCCAGAGAGAGAACTGATGAAGTCTGAGTGTAGATTAAAGCATATTTTTCAACTCTATTTTTCTTGCTTTTTTGGAACATGGCTAATATGGAAATATGTTTTGTATGACTTCAGATGTATAATAGATACCATATTGCTTGCCTTCTCAATGAATTGGAGAGGAGCTGGAAATATAGATAATTTGGAACTAAAAAATAGAACACTAAAAAAATTAAAATTTGGAAATAAAATTACTTTCATCGTGTTACTCTTGCTTAAGAGCAAACAGTGGATCTTCATTGCCTGCCTTCTCAAATCTAAACTTCTTTGGATGGTTTGCTAAGGCCTACATGTTTTGTACCTACTCTTCTATTTCCCACTACATGCAGACATGTATCTTCTACTCGTGCAAAATGAATAAATGAGAAAATAGACTAGGTGACAACCCATTACAGGAGTCATGGTATTTAGAGTTGACAAGGATATTATCATCAACTGGCTCACCCCCTGCATTTCACAGATGAGAAAACTGAGACCAAGGGAGTTTGTGTGATCCCAAGGATATGCAGGTAGCAAATGGGGTGGAGGGAACAGGTGTTGTTCTCATTGGAAATTGCTTTCCCTACAAGTCTGTTCAGAGTGCCATAGGCATGGCAATCTGCATGGCAATGTGGGTCACATCCAAAATAGCAGAAGGCTTTCTCTCTTCTGGACAGTATTGACTGGAGGCATCTTCCTACCTGCATTTCCCGTGGAGAGAAGCTACATTATGAAGATTTTAATGATTCTAAATTCATAAATCTGGTGCTGAAATGCAATGCCTTTTAAATCTTGGCATATATCACATTCAATTCATATTCATATCAACCTTCAGGGCTTTGCTTAAGCGTATGATCCCATGGTAAATGCATTGCCTACTTTTCTGTACCTATTCAAAGCCACTCATGCTTCAAGTAGTGCTTTCAAAAGCACCTCCTCCAGGGAGTCCTCTTTAACAACTCCAGATCACAGTCCTCTCTCCTTTCTATACACTCCTATTACACTTAGTCTTTTACTACTCCTTTATTTTCTGAATTGTTTCATGTTTTTTGTATTGGCTTCCTACCTACATTATAATGCCCCTTTCTAGTAGCAACACCTATTCCACAAGTGAACCTATTGTTAGTCTCTGTTGGTCAAGCATTTTTTTCTTGATAGCTTGAATGATACCTCATGGTCAGAGCTTATTTCTTATTAAGATGCCTAAAGCTTATTTTCCAGTCTGACACTTCTTCAGAGAAACACAGCTTCCCCATTTAGGATCATTGTGCAAGCTCACCATCAGTCAATAAAATCCAGGCAGCAGAACTCTCATGTTATTCTTTTGATGGCTTGTTTCAGTATCTTCCATTTGGGGTATCTGTTGATTACAATACTCAGCATGGTGTATTGTCTGGTTAGTAGACTAGACTAGGAAATCATCTGATTAGTTCCTCAATTACTGGTTTCTATTTCCTTGTAAGTAAGTTAAATAAAACCAGAATTAGAAAATAGCCCTGAGAGAAAAAAAGACAATTATTTTGTGACACCTATTGAAGAATATAAAAGTTTGAAATAATGGGGAGAGGTGTTGTGAGATTAGATAGAATAGATGAAGACAGAGAGTACATGCAGAGAGTTCGGCCAGGTTCATTTCTCACATTTTTAGAGGAAATCTGATGTGGCTTAATGGGTTCTGTGGGTGAAAGTGTAATGATGGGTTGAAAAGCAGATTCCAGTATGTTCTAATTCTATAATATTAAAAGCCCTTTGTCAACATCCTCCCTATATGCTTAATAGATTGTAAGTCCCTTGAGGGCGAGGACAATCTTCCTTGATAGCTGGCATAGGCCCTAAATACTAGAGGCACTCAATGTTGAATTATTGAACAAATTAATTAATATATCATTATGTTCCATGATGTTTCTACACTTTCTAATCAAGTTCTCTGTGTATGTGGTGTTCTCTTTCTAGACAGTTTAGAAGATTTATAACACAGGTGTTATATACATCTCTCCACAGGTTACAATGGGTTTCTTTAATAGGTTAATAAGCAAGGAGGCTTCAGGCAGATTACTTTGTCATCAAAAGATGTTCTGCATTAAAATGATAGAGTATTGCTATCTGAAATGCTTTGAGCTCAGTCTTGCTCAGCACCAGAAGCCTGGTCTACATCGGGGGTCTATGTTTTTAATTTTGATTACTACATTTCAATATGATTTGTTTCATTTGAAGTCATGTTATTTTATTGCATTCATTTAAAGACATTATTGTGAGAAGGAATTATAGGCTTCACCAGGCTTCCAAAGGCATCTATGATATACAAAATTTTAAGAACCCCTGGCTGAGATGAACTCTAAGCCCTGTGACTACTTTAAAAATAGTTCTAGCCTTCTGTGCTTTATAATTTTGGTGCTCAAAATAAAATTCAATAATATGTTGGAGTCAATTATAAAAAGGATGAATTATTTTCTTCTTTAATAGTACTACTAGGCATCCTGTTTTCATTGAAGTGTGTATGTGTTTTCCTATGTTTGCTGGATTTTTGAAGAAAATAAAATTTCTATCCTAATGTCCCTACACTTGGGGGCCAGGGGAGGAGTAAATATTAATTTCTCTATTTCTTCAAGTTCAAGCTCTTGAAGCACTTCCATGATGTGTTTATATGACAAGAGCAAGTGGAATTGGGAAGAGCTTTGAGTCTATGCCTTTTGGATTGGCTGAAGGAACTGAGAAAGGTTAGCTTGGAAAGCACAAGATTGGATGGAGGATGGAGCATTCTATCTATGATAAAAGATTTGAAGGGTTGCCTTATGGAAGAAGCATTAACTTGCTCTGTTTCACTCTGGAGGGTAGTACCAAGAGTAACTGAAAGAAGTTACAGTCAGTCCAAGCACAAGACAAAAGGAACTTTATGAGTCAATCTTGCACAGCAGGAGCTGAACTTCAGAAGGGAACAGACCTAAGGAGCCTAGCTAAGCTACTTGCCTGGAAGATAGAAGTCACATGAGAATGCCACTAGAAGAAAAATAAAAATGTGACCCTATGACATTAGAGTTGGGAGTTGCCTGAGTTCCATATGTTCACTACATGTGAGACTCTGCAAGTACAGGTCTCTCCACTGCTGATTCTATCTGCGTGTGTAAGAGAGTTTAAGGGGCAAATGTTTTTAGTTCCTCTTCTTATGATGCCATTTTAGGAAATACCTTTGGAGTGAGTTAAGTCTTTCAGCTGGATAACTATTAACAATAAATACATAAGTAGGGACTTGTGAGTTATGTAAGTTTAGGACTGTAGACTCACAGAGTACATTGAAGGTGGGTTAGTTACCCCTTGGGGGCCACAACTTGTCAGTGTGAGATGGGGGTAGCCTTTGTTGTTGAGTTCTTTCAGTTGTGTCTGACTCTTTGTGACTCCTCTTTGAGGTTTTCACACCTGTGCTCATAGGGTTGTTATGAGAAAAAAGAATATTTTGAAAACACTAATGAAATGGTATTAATATTAGTTGAGGTAGGCTTGCTGCTATAATACTAGGTGCTATAGTACCATAGTATACTAGATACTTTTCCAAGAGGAAAAGAGTGGATATAAATTTCATTTAACTCTAATATTGCCGTTGTTTGCCCAGTTCTGTGCTACTCTTTGTTGTAAAATGAGAAAAAAAATTAGAAAAAACACAGTGTATGGTAGTAGAAGAGACCTGAATGTAACATTAGAAGTAACTTTGGTTGTACTATTTTTTAAAACTCTCCCCATCTATGTATCCTGTTTAAGTCGCTTAAATTCTCTGAAAATAATAATTTCCTCACCTATAATTTTGGATAACCTGTAGTTCATAGCTTGTAGGAACCTTTTTTAAGATGAACTGAGATTATGCATGTAAAAGGCTTCATAGACTTATAGGCACTATTTAAATTTTTAGTTATTATTACTCTTCCTTTCACATTTTAAGTATTCATCATTTCCAATGATTCAGCAGCCAGTACAATGAAATAGGAAAAGGGTGAGCTGACTACAAGTCTGCTGCCTGATTTTCTATGACCCATGAGCTAAAAATGGCCCGCAGCAAGCAAGATTTGGTCCATAAGCTGACCCCTGATGCAGAAGATAAGAATGTGTCCATGGAACCCAGTGGTATAGAGGAAAAAGAAATTTAGATTTAATTCCTAGCTCAGTTACTTACTATCTGTGTGACCTAGGACAAGTCATTTAATCTCTCTGAGGTTGGACCAGTAAATTCGTAGTCCCATTATACTATGACTACGTACCTTGAATGTCATTTCTAGCTCTCAATCTGTGATCCTGTGAAGTAGAATATACTTAAGAGAATAACTTGTTATTTATTTCTATGTTGATATGTTCTATAAGCTCTTCAGCTAAACCACAAACCCTTCGAGGGTAGGGATTTTTTTTACCTTTATTTTTTTTCAGTAGTCATTTCAAAATTATAACCATTTTTATCTTTGGATGAGTGTTCAGTATGAAATGGAAAATGCATTATCACCCAGATGGACTCTTTGATTGCTGCCTGCATTGCTCTTGCTATTCAGATGGCATATAAATTAACAACAACAACATAAAAAGAGGCAAGATAGAATTAGGTGAGCATAGTCAGCATAAATACTAACAGGAGTGTTGTTTTTGAATCTTCTGTAAAATGCTCAAATTAGCATTGCCCATCAGGCTTTCCAATAAAGAGCAACCATATAAATCTATTGAGTATCCTGGCCATTTCCGTTCTTGTGATTTAAAATTTATTGATAGGAAATTCTTTTTCTTTTTTTTTAAAGAGACTAGCTTGGAGAGAAGTCTATAAAACAGCAGATTCTTGGCTTTTCTCTCTCAAAGCTTCTACTGATTTAGTAATGTGAGACAAGTTGGAGGCAAAAGGGGTGATTCTGATTCCAATTATTTGCTTCCCCTGGGAGTAAAATGTCCTGTTTATCACTAGGGAGAAAAAATCCATATGTCAAGGGAAATGAACTCTCTTGAGCTCACCACTATTTCATTATGAACTTGAATCTAGAGTTGGGATTTGAACTTACAGTACCAAAAACTAAATAGGTCAGCGAATTACATAAGGAGGACTTTGGTGACAAATAGTATTACTAGGTTGGAGGGAAGCAAAGTGCTTCTTGTTTTGTGAAAGGAAATTGTATTTAAATTAGAAGTGAGTCCATTTAAATATATTATATGATGCATACTTCATTCTTTCCCCTTTTTAATTCAAAATTTTGCATTATAAATATATTTTGAGAAATAATTTAGGTAGATCTGAATTCTTATTGCCAATAAGTCTCCCAAGCCCAAGTCTGCCAAGTCCAAACACTTTCTTTTGAACTTTTTATAGCATTCACAAAATCTTGAATATCTTCTGGAGAAATTAGAAAGGGTGAGGTTGGGACAGGGGAAATAAACCAAGCAGATGGACATCTCCTTGCCCCACACTTATGTAATTGAGCTAAGGAAAATGATGCTGAAATTTCTAGAGCATATAATGACTCTTTAACTAAATTTTGTGTTCAGTGGTTTAAGTCATATCCAACACTTGATGACTCCATTTGGGGTTTTCTTGGCAAAGATACTGGAGTGGTTTGCCGTTTCCTTCTCTAGCTCATTTTACAGATGAGGGAAGTGAGGCAAACAGGGTTAATTGACTTGCCCAGGGTTGAAATCTAATAAGTGTATGAGACTAGGTTTGAACTCAGGTCTTCCTGAATCCAAGCCTGGCACTCTATCCACTGTGCCACCTACTTGCCTCCTTTTAATATATGAGCTAAATAATATTTTTGAGAAATTGGCAATGTTTAGGAACTTAGAAGTGTCTATTCTTTACCTGATTCAGGGAGACTGGATCTATGATTTCATTAGTAGAAGGAACTTCCAAATGTTTTACCAATACAGGTCAGCACCTTTTCTGCCCCTTCAAGTACCTAGAGTACATTAAATGACTTAGCCAATGTCACATGTCCAGAATATATTAGAGGCAAGAGCTGATCCTAGTTCTTTCTGTTTCTAAGGGCAGCACTACTACACCAGGTTGACTAATCTACCTTGATTAGTCAGCAGAAAATAGCACCCTTGACAACTGCTAGTCACTCTGAAGCGATTATATATGAAGACAGCTTACAGGGGCTGGGAATATTTATCCTGGAGAATTGAAGACATTTAGAATGGGGTGTGCACTGGGGATGAGGAGAGAGGGGGCAGGGATTCATGAAGACCGTCTCCAAATATATGAAAATCTGACACATGCGGGAAGAATTAGACTTACGCTATGTCACTCTGCAGAGAAGCACTGGAATTGCTGGTGGACAAAAAGGAAAACAAAATGAGTTCCATATCAAGATGAAAGTAACCATACCACAAAGTGAAAAAAGGGTAAAATTGAAGTAAGGAAGACCTGAGTTCAAATCCTGCCTCAGATCAGACAAGTATTAGGTGTGTGGCCCTAGGCAAGACACGTAATCTTTCTTTGTTTTTTTTTAAATTGATAAAGTGAGAATGATAAAAGTGTCTCATACATTTGTTGTCAGAATTAAATGAATTAACCTATGAAATTTGCTTTGCAAACCTTAAAGTCCTATATAAATGCCAACTATTATTACTATTAAAGGTTTTTAAAATAGATTTTATTAATATCTTTTGTTTTCATATGTCTTAGATACCCTTAGATACCTCTTAGATACCCTTCCTAAAAAGCCATTGTTTATTAAAACAAAGAATTGAAAAAAACTAATAAATATTGAAAAAGAAGAAGAAGAAAGGAGTAAAATAAGCCAAAACATCTGAAAGCTCTGGATTATATATAATATTATGCATTCCTTGACCCCAAATTCTGCAAAGGAATCGGCGGGGGTGGGGGGGAGGTAACTTGTATAATCACTTCTTTGGTGCTTAGTCTTCAAATGACATGGTTTATTCTGGCCCCACCCTCTCTAGGTCAGGTCTGTTACATTTATCCCTCACATGGTTTTCTAATATCCCAAAGAGTTTGGGGAGTTTCTTTCCTCTGCCCCTACCTTAATCCTCCAGATACCATATTCCTACTATTTGATGGGGCCTAACATCCCAATTGTCTTTATTAAACACCATATTAGTTTTTATATAGGAATATTTTACCTCAAAGATATAATGAGAACAAATGTACAAACATTTTTTCCCAATACTTCAGAACTATACCCCACCATTGACCACTTTAGCCTTCTGGGGTGGGGGTGGGGGATGGCGAAGAAAATTCGGCTGACAATTTAGTTCAGTTCCTACAATGCATTAGTCCCACAAAGTTCAAGTCCAAAGTTGCTCTGACTGTAGTATCATATGCCCTTACTCTTCAGGGATTTGCTACTAGTATGAAAGCATCACCTGGCCTGCATTACCAGAATCCTAAATCCTCCTGGATCCTCCAGGTCCAGGTCACAGACTCTAGTCCAGTCCTTATATCTACAAACAAGAAGAAAAAAATGAAAAGGCTGAAGACCTTGATGTATTTCATTAGAGCCACATGGCTTCACAAGGAAGGCCCTCTCTCATTACTGCATGGTATGAATATGAGCCACCTTTTACCTCAAAGACAAGGCATATACTAAGTGAGTCAGGTAATTCCTAAGACTTAGGTAGTTCAATTCACTCAGAGATTGGAAAAAGACTGCTCCCAACCACACGGTATGTGGCTGCAGAATGTCCATGTGTTATATGGCTCTAAAAGCAGCTTTCTTGGGTCTTGCCTGTGGATGATGCCATGGTAGGTGGCATGGATATATGTTAACTCCTCCTTCCTTACATTATATTATAATTTCAAGACATTCAGTTTTGATTGTTTTGTTGTTCTTAAATATTTCTCCCGGCTCCTCTTTCTTCACTTTGTGACAATTCATGTTATATCTATTTTTCTCTTCATTGGCTTGTTTGTATGTTATTGTTTCCTTTTGTTTTGTCTTGTGTTGCCCATATTGTCCTTGGACGATATGCCAACAAGGGAATTTCTGGGTTCAAGGCTATGGGCATTTTCTTCTTTTCTGTTATATAAATATGAATTGCCTCCCAGAATGGCTATATCAATTTGCTGCTCCACCAACAGTGGATTAGTGTGTCTGTCTCTCCATAATCCCTCCAACATTGCCCATTCCAGGTGTTTGTCATCTTTGCCAATTTGCTGGATCTGAATTTGTTGTGATCTACATTTATTGTATTATTAGTGATTTGAAGGATTCATTCATAAGGCTGTGAATATTTTGAAAATCTTCTTTTGAGAACTATTTTTCATATTATTTGTTCATTTTGAGAACTTTCTAATAGTTTGAGTTTTGTGTCCTGTTTTGTTCTAATTATATTCTAGCCAAATTGCTATCTCTGGTGAGTAATCATGCCCTAGCATTCACTCTGCATTTTGTAACTAGAGCAGAGCCCCATGGCCTTTACTAAACTTCATCTCCTTTTTTTTTTTCATTGTCATGACCCTATCTCATATTCAACAAAGTCAAGCCTAGAGGTTTTTCCTATTTTGTTTCCTCTTGAGACCAGACACTTAAAATTTCAAGCCATTCCTCATTCAATAGTTTTAGGCAGAATTATATTGAAATCTATAATGCCTGCTAAAGGGACCAGAAATAGGTTGATGAAATGTTATTAGCATAAAAATGTAAATAGATAGTCCCAGATTTTGTACTCAGAAAAGTCAAGGGAAACCTTGCCATGTGAGGAAGTAAAATGTTCCTTTCATTTTATATAATCCACCTTGAATTACACTGCTCTGTGTAGCTCCAGTTATAAGCCTTGGGGACTATTGTTTTTGTCCTTCCATCTGCAGTGCGTAGTCCACTCCTAGGCCCATTGCTACCACTTTACTAGTGTCTAGTGAACTGCTCTGAGACTCCTTCATTTTTTTCTGCTTCTCTTTCTCTTTTTCTTTTTTCTTTGAGAAATGAAATCAAGCTTCTCTCTTTTTTTAGGCTGCCTTTGAGGTTTTATATTCCCTCCCCCCCTTTCTTAATGTAATTCAGCTCTTGGGCTTCCAAATGGCAGCATTTTGATGAAGAACTCTGTTTTGGACAGGAGCCACCATAACTCAGTTATTTTATGGGCTTATCCATTTGCTGCCTTTCTCCATATCATTTATGCTTCTCTCTGGAAGCCTAGAAAAATACTGGCACAGCTGTATGGTATGCCCAGTCAGTAGCTGAGGATTGGCAGGTAAGCCTGCACTTTTTTCAACAGTCTTCAAAGTAATGATGTCCGGACTGCCAGATCACAGCAATGTCAGCTCAAAGGGGTCTCTAGTGGCATGGTTCAAGACTCTGTATTTGCCCTGCCCTTTGCAACAGTTTTTATAACTGATTTGGACAGCAGGATTCCATCCAATCCAACAAAAAATTATTAAGCTTCTAATATCTGTAAGGCATGCTACCAGGCACTAGGTTTACAGAGTAAAACAAAACAAAACAAACAGATAAAAGCCTTTCCCCTCAAAGACATGACATTCTACTAGGGCAGGGAGGGGTGCAATATGTAAATAGCTAAATGTAGCTATGACACCTTAAGAAGAAAGAGAACAATGACAAATAAGAGAATCAAGAAACATTTCCCATTGAAGGAGTGATATGAATTGTGAATTGAGCCTTCTAGCAAGCTAGGGATTCTGAGAAGCCCAGACAAGAAGTTATTCTTATTAAATTTGCAGATGGTATAAAGCTGGGAAGGAGAACTAATATGCTGAACGACAGAATCAAGATTCAAGAAGTTCTGAAAATACTGGAATGATGGGACAAATCTTACAGGATGCAATCTCATAGGGATAACTGTTAAGTCTTGTGCTTAAGTTAAAGCAATCAATTTCACAAATACAGAATGAGGGAGATTTGGCTTAACTACAGTTCATATAGGGAAAGTAAGATTTAGGGATTTTAGTTGACCACAAGTTTAATATGAGCCAACAGAATGATGTGCTAACCCCTCAAAGCTACTATAATCTCAGCTGCATTAACAGAAGTGTAGTATTCAGAACAAAAGAAGGAAGGATTCCCATGTACTCTGCCCCAAAAAGACTCAGTCCAGTGATAGTTTTCATTTAAAAAACCCTCAAAAAGGCATAGGCAAATTTCAATTAGTCTGGACAGTATTTGAATGATTTCTCCAAGATAACATAAACTTTAAATAGAACTTGTACTCAGATATCAGTATTTTTGCTACTAGTCTAATGTTCCTTCCATTGCATCATGTCTGTCTAGTAACCCCTCTGTGAAAGCCAAAGGGTAAAATATACTGTAAAGGAAGCCTAGTAAAACATAAAATACCTGGCACAGAAAAGGCATGTTATACATGGATCTTGATTGACTGACAGAATTAAAGTTTTGATGGAGAAAAAAAGCCTAATTTGAAGAAAAAAATAAAACCATATCTTAAAATTTCTAAACCTTAAAAGAGAATTCTTCAGATATCTGTTAGAAATGATAGGTATTTTAAAAATCGAAGCTTGATTTCAAAATATAAAATGGATAGGGATACTGAAAAAAATGAGGCACTTGGAAACACTTTCTTCGAGGCAGTGATCAGTCTACATCCAAAGTAGTTTGTGGACCTTTTTGAGGTATAATACACTAGAAGCTGAATCTTTCTCACCTTTAGATCAAAGTTGCAAAGCTTATAAATGGAATATAAAGACATTGAAAGCTTACAAAATTATCAGAACTTGGTGAGAAAATGAGTTAATTAGAAGTGCTAAATTCTTCCTTTCCAGACCCTTTATCTCATTGCCGCTCTCAAAGTTCCCTACAGAGATTCTTACTTAAAGTATTTTGGTTCCCTCTATCTCTCCTAGAATTAGATGGTGCACCCATAAAACTGATTGAACTCAGCTGAAGATGAGTTATTTTCCCTCCAACTTTCCCCATGTTGATTTTGAGCTCATAGAAGGCTTTCCAACTGTGTTGTAGGATACTTGCTTAAAAAGAATTCTTAGGGCAGTATATTAGGAAGGCAGAATTTATGATTTCAAAGAGAATCTCATATGTGCCTAAAAGGTCCGGAACCACAGGATATAAGGAATTCTCTAGGCAGAAGGTAGGAGAACTAAAGCATGTATTTACACTCCACAGTAACAATCCCACAAACCAGCGTCCCCATTTTGATATTTTCATCAAAAGCTTCCAGGCCCAATAAGTCCGCCTCACAAGAGTAACTAGGAGGCCACAGAGAAGCGAGATGGTATAAGGCAAAATCGTATACATGCTTCCCCTCTATGGTAAGAAGATTACCCACTAGCCTCTAGTCAGCTCTGCTACTGGCAGCTCAGCTTCGGCTGTAGGCGTCTCTGGCTCCAACTGGAAAAGGAAAGGAGGATCTTCAAGCTGTCCTCTCCCCTCTTATAGAGTTTTTGACATCATCAAGCGCCGCCTGAACGACCAGGGCCGATTGGTTCTTGACTTGGCCCCTCCCCCAGCGTAGACCACGTTAACACACCTCCCCTCAGCCAGCGCCACGACTCATCACACAGGAAGCTCTGGTCCTGCCCCGGAAGAGCAAGCCCCAGCGTCCAGGGAAGCTCAACGAGGCAAGCTGAGTCATTCAAAGAAAACAAAGTCCATTCTGGCTACACTCCACCCCTCACAATGTTCTAGGATGCACAATCCAATCATAATTCAAATTAAATTATATATCCTAGAACATTGTGATCCAATTATACAGGAAACTAAAACATATCATTCACAATAAAGTAAAACATGTCATTCAGTGACATTCCCAAATATTGGTTTACGATTCAAATGTGATCCACCCCTAGATCCCAGCCAGATAATCTCTTCAATCAATCATCCCAAAATAATTATTAATAATTTAAATGTCCACCCCTAGATCTTCGTATCCATTACATATGATCAATAATATCATAACAATAAAACAATATAGCAAGGATAACACAAAATAAGTACACAGAACACTATCATCATTCCCCCCCTCAAACAATTGGGGCTCAAAATCTTGGGGTAATGGGTGAAGGTCTCATTTTCCATAGCTTCTTCTTGCTGAAATTGGATGTAGAGGTGTCCCTGCCCCAAAGAGTCCCATTCCAGAGTTCAGTTCTTTAGCGAGCTGGCAGGAATTCCAAGAATGCTATGTACTTAGGCAGTCACTGGAAACTGCAGGGTGCTTAAACCTGCAGGAGACAGAACTAGCGACAAGGTTAACTAAAACAGAAAACAAAAAGAGTAGGCAAGTATGGGCTATTATCCTTTAAATAAAATCATCTCCAGTTTAGTCGAAATTTCAGTTATGCAAAGATCCAATATCAGAGCCAAACTCAGATGGGAAATGTTTCTTTTTAAACGGAACACAATGAGGAAACTAAGCCAAGAAGATCCCACCCTAGATGGAGACCAGGATTGTCCTCCCAGCCTTTCCCCAGATGTACAAGGGAAACCAGGAGGATCCCATCCTAGATAGACTAGGATTGTCCTCCCAGACTTTCCCCAGATGTACAAGCTTTTATCCGTTAATCACACAAAGTCACCTTCCCTCTGAGTGGCTTGTGTCAATTACCAGCATCAGCCATACCTGTGGGGTCCGTGAATCTAATATTATAGCCCTATTCACGGTAAAATATATGGTTCAGGGGTACGATTTGGTAATTATCTTCCCCTGAATAGACAACTGTTACAGTGTTGTTCTTCCCATGGGCTATGACTTCTGCAGCCTTTGGAATATCATCTGGCTTCCGTTTTACCCATACCTTAGCTCCCAACTTTATTCTATCAATGGAGCAAGCCCCTTTTGCCCCTCTAGTAGTTATTCTGGGAGGAGGGTCAGTTTTCACAAAGGGTATTTTTTCACAGGGGATAATAATCACTTGAACTATCCTATCATTCCTACCAAATTGTACAGGTTTTTCACCCAAATTCTGGAGTGTCACAACAATTTCTTTTTGATAATTCGAATCTATCACTCCAGCCAATAAATGTACTCCTTGAGCAGCTAATCCTGGTTTAGGTAATATCCGTCCAAAATGATTCTTGGGGATTCTCATACATACTCCAGTAGGGGTTTTTCTTATCTCTTTCCTATTCAACCTAAAATTCTCTATACAATGTAAATCATATCCTGCCGAACCAGGTGTTCCTGGACATGGTAGGGGGACATCTTCCCTCACAGTCCAAAATTCAATATTTTGGATCTCACGTGTTTGCTGTTCTCTAATCTGCAAATTTGGGGTCATCATTCTGGCTAGAGGTGTACTCCCCCCTAAGGGCCTATTGTTCAAATTACGTAAGGCAATAGACAAATTATCCTTCCAATGTAGATATGAATTATTAGAGCTTAATTTTCTCAGCTGTTCTTTCAACAATCCATTCATTCTTTCAATCAGCCCAGATGCTTGTGGGTAATATGGAATATGATATATCCATTCTATATTATTCAACACACAATATCTTTTCACTTCTTTGCCCTTGAAATGTGACCCATTGTCACTTTGAATCTGCATTGGGGTTATATAGTATAAACTTACAATATCTAGGGTTTTACAGGTGTTTTTCTGAGTTGCATCCTTATAAGGACAAGCCACTAAGACACCTGAATAGGTGTCAACACACGTACATACATATTTACATCCTTTATCCTGGGGTAGTGGGCCAATATAATCTATCTGCCAAATTTGGGCTGGAACTTTTCCCCTTGCTATTTCTCCAGTTACTATCCTAGGAAGAGTTCGTTCTTTTTCTAATTGGCATATACAACACCCCTCTGTTATTTGTTTTAACAACGCATGAGAGATACTGATACCTCGATCCTGTGCCCATCGGTGGGTGGCCTGGACCCCTAAATGGCTGGAGGTCTGGTGGACCCATCTCGCTAAGGCTAAGTCATCAGTTGGAGTTGGAGTAGGGACAATACATTCAGTGGCAATCTTTGCTAGTCTATCCGCGTGTGCATTGTACTCACGCTCTGGTGTGGTCAGGGTCGTGTGAGCATCAACATGAAAAACTGACAAATCCGTAACCAAAGACATGTCCCATATATTTTCCCATAACTCTTTACCCCAAACTTGTTTGCCATGAATCTCCCAATTCTGATTCCTCCATATAGGCATCCAAGTAGCTAATCCATTAGCTACCGCCCATGAATCAGAAATATATGACACTGTCCTCCCTTCTCCATTCTGATGGCCTGATGTACTGCCATCAGTTCAGCATATTGGCTACTTCCCCCTATCCCAGAACTTTCCAGAGTTCGCCTAGTACAGGGGTTATAGGCTACTGCTTTCCAATGTCTCTTCTGTCCTAAATATTTTGCTGTCCCATCAGTAAACCAAGCATGTTTCTTCTGTTCTACACTTAGTCCATCATACCCATTATTCCATTTCACTAAGGATGGCACCATCTGTTGCTTAGATTAGATTGGGTTTTTCATTTCTCTCAGTGCCAATGTTCGCCACCGATTCATGTAAAGCAGAAACTCCACTTTTGCCTGCTCTGGACCTATTCTGAATATACCCCTTCCATTTGATTATGCTCGCCTCTTGTGCATGTCCAATTCTGTGAGAAGCTGGGGTACTCATTACCCAAGTCATAATTGGAATTCCAGGCCTTAATATCACTTCATGGCCCAGGGTTAGTTGCTCAGTTTCTACTAAAGCCCAATATGCAGCTAACAGCTGCTTCTCAAAAGGTGTATACTGCACTCCAGATGAGGGCAGTTTCCTTGACCAAAAGCCTAAAGGTACACTTCGGCTCTGTTGTTTTTGCCACAGACTCCAATTTGCATAGTCATCTTGTACAGTCACTTGTAACTCCACTGGCCCATTTTGCATAGGCCATAAGTCCAGAGCTAATTGTATAGCAGCCTTTGCTTCCTCAAAAGCTCTACTTTGTTCAAGGCCCCAGTCGAATTCATATTTCTTTCTGGTGACTTTATACAAGGGTTTTAAAATCTGTCCCAAATGTGGGATGTGGTGTCTCCAATAACCAAATAGCCCTATGAACTTTTGGTCCTCTTTCTTATTAGTAGGGGTGGGAAAATCCTGAATTTTTTGTCAAGCTTGTGGGAGAATTTCTCGCAGTCCTCTATTCCACTGTATCCCCAAGAATTTTACAGTTTGAGCTGGCCCCTGAACCTTTGCGGGGTTGATTTCCCATCCTTTGCTTTTCATATGGTCAGTTAATAATGCTAAACTCTCCTCCACTTCTTTTATATTCTTTCCCTGTATCATGATGTCATCTATGTAATGTGTAAGCTGTACACCAGGTAGCTTTAATTCATCCAAATGCTCAGCTACAATCCTGTGGCAAATAGTTGGGCTATGAATATATCCTTGTGGCAGGAGTGTAAATGTATACTGTCGGCCTTGCCAAGTAAAAGCAAACTGGTTCCATTGCTTGGGGTCTATTGGGATCGTAAAGAAGGCATTGGCCAAATCAATAACTGCATACCAAGTCCCTTCATGTTTTTGTATTCTCTCTATTAAAGTAACCGTGTCTGGAACAGCAGCATACAAGGGAGGAGTCACTTTGTTCAGCTGTCTATAATCTACTGTCATCCTCCATGTCCCATCTGACTTTTGGACTGGCCAGACAGGGTTGTTCCATTGAGTAGTTGTAGGGACTAACACTCCTGCCTCAACACATTCTCTTATAGTGTTGGCAATTTCATCTTGCCCACCTGGCACACGATATTGCCTCAAAGTAATCACTTCAGAAGGTTTGGGCAAAGTGATTGGATCCATCTTGATTTTCCCCACTAAGACTGCATTAATGCCTATTTTCCTCACAGCAAATTGGTATTTCCCTTCAGGTAAATTTAAGGTCATACCCTTCAAAATGTCTATTCCAATGATGTATTCAGGAATAGGCACAATAACCACACTATATTCTTTCTTGGGCAACTGTCCAATTTTCATCATCAATTTAACTTGTCTGGCTGATATTTCAGTCCCTCCTAGTCCTGTGGTGGTAATAGGAGTTCCATGGCTGAATTTGTCTGGATTCCCATAGATAAGGGTGGCCTCGGCCCCAGTATCTATTAATGCCCTAGTTACTGTACTTGACCCATTTTTCCAATATATGGTCAAGTTAATGTGAGGTCTGCAATCCAGCTTACGTATTTCCTTAATTTGGGCTGGGGCCTGGCCTGTTTCCTAGTATTCCCTAGCATGTGATTCACTTGGGTATGAAGGTTCAACATCTGTAGCATTTGCAGGAGCAGTTCTTATTTCCCTATCTCTCCTGTTATCGAGTCCTTTATCTCGGTACATCCTGTACAATTCATTGGTTGGAATGCCATCTATCATTTCAAAACCCACCCCTGCTCTCAATAGAGCAGTGAACATTCCTTTTCTTGTCACTCCATTTTGGCGCCAAGTTTGCTGGCTGTTCACCCTTCTCTCTCGAGGAGATCTGTCCCTTCCCCAGTCTCCTAAGTCATGTAACTGTAAAATCTTATTTATCACCTCTGTAAGATGGCTCCCTACTTCCCCAAGTAGCAGATTCAAAATTAGTTGTTTATAAGCAGGGGGAGCTGTCCTAATTATTAAATTCCTATGAGGGATTCCTATGGGATCATTGTAATATTTGTCTGCAGTTCCTGTCATAATAGCAGTCTTCATTACCTCCTCCTTTAGTCTCATGATACAATCTTTAAGTGAATACCAGGGTCTGTGCTCAGTGGGCCACATAGAATCATTAGTATATCTCTAATTGCATCCCGCAGCAGCTAATGCCAACAGAGTAGTCCTGCTAGCATCATCTCCTCGCTGATGATGTTCCCTAAAAGCTTGCTGAACTAGATGATCGTGGCTGATACCTATGAATCTCATACAGTCCCTCTTATCTACTAATATTCCACCGGCCCCTTGATCACTGAGCCTTACCATCCAAGATATTAATGGTTCTCCTACTCTTTGGCTGAATCTACTCAAAATATCTGTGACCTCTTGTGGTGAGAAATCTTCCTGAAATTCCCTCGTAACTAAATTGCCACCTCTGGTTTCTGTCCTCCTCCTCTCTACGGGATGAACGCTTGTCTGAGTATTTAACCATCTCCCATTCTCTGTGCGAGGGATGTCCTGAACCCTAGTAGTGTTTTCTGTCTCAGCCCCTAACACTGTCTCATTTTCCCCCCACTCGCTTCCCCTGCCACCATGGCAAGGACAAAGCAGGCAGTCAGGCTTGGTCTGGGCTGAGTTGGGATGCACTCTTGGCTTATTTGGCCTCCTGTTGCTCCTAGCCACATTAATAGAAAAGTTCTCATCTGAGTCAGTGGGTTCTTGAGCAGCAATTTGTTCTCCTGCTATCTGAGATTCCCGTTCTTGCTGTGGGGTAGGAGTGCCCCCATCTCTTTCACTTAATCTCAATCTTTCATATACTAGCCAGTAGGCTGATAACACAATCCAGCTTTGCCTAGATAGTGATGCCCCTGACTGAATCCCAACCTCTTGTAAACACCTTTCCAAATCCTTAGGATCTCCTCTTTGTAGCCTTGGTTCCCAGTTTTCACAGGGTCCGGCTTTTTTAGCCAATTCCTTTGCTAAGGAGGAATAAAAAGGATCCTCCCACCCTGGGATATTCATCTCTTCCTCTGAAGTTCTTCTGCTTCTGAACAGAGATCTTACATCTAGCGATCCCATCCACCTTGTCGCCAAATATATTAGGAAGGCAGAATTTATGATTTCAAAGAGAATCTCATATGTGCCTAAAAGGTCCGGAACCGCAGGATATAAGGAATTCTCTAGGCAGAAAGCAGGAGAACTAAAGCATGTATTTACACTCCACAGTAACAATCCCACAAACCAGCGTCCCCATTTTGATATTTTCATCAAAAGCTTCCAGGCCCAATAAGTCCGCCTCACAAGAGTAACTAGGAGGCCACAGAGAAGCGAGATGGTATAAGGCAAAATCGTATACATGCTTCCCCTCTATGGTAAGAAGATTACCCACTAGCCTCTAGTCAGCTCTGCTACTGGCAGCTCAGCTTCGGCTGTAGGCGTCTCTGGCTCCAACCGGAAAAGGAAAGGAGGATCTTCAAGCTGTCCTCTCCCCTCTTATAGAGTTTTTGACATCATCAAGCGCCGCCTGAACGACCAGGGCCGATTGGTTCTTGACTTGGCCCCTCCCCCAGCGTAGACCACGTTAACACACCTCCCCTCAGCCAGCGCCACGACTCATCACACAGGAAGCTCTGGTCCTGCCCCGGAAGAGCAAGCCCCAGCGTCCAGGGAAGCTCAACGAGGCAAGCTGAGTCATTCAAAGAAAACAAAGTCCATTCTGGCTACAGGCAGCAACAAATTTATAGATGATAGATAAAGAAAGCATTTCTTAAGTGTTTACTATGTTTCAGGCACTGTGTTGAGCACTGAAATATAAATATAAGCTAATATGTGCTTCTAGTCTAATAGGGGAAAACAACACATACCAGGGAGCTGAAAGGGGGTGGAGGGGCAGTTGGTGCTCACACTGAGATTTAGGAGCTGAACCAGGTTACAAGTGAGCATGACTGGTGTGGATCTTTCCTCAAATGGAGGTTACAGGGACGAACTCACCATCTGAAGGAGGAAACCACAGAAATGGAGGCATCTTCACCATAAGAAAGCCACTATGTCAATGGTCAAAAAGTAGTTAGGGGAGTCAGGGGCTGACTGGTTAGAAGCAACCCATCTAAACTTCACATTGGTCTCCTATATAGTACACAGCCTAGAACATGGTAGGCATTTGATAAATATTTTTCACTAACTAACTGACTAATTCCTGGTCTTCTGTCCTCACTAGTTCAGTAAACCACTTGCCTGTAGAACTAGATTATGGCCTAGTGAAATAAATAATGGCTGAGAATAGGGAGCTGAAGATCATGTACATTAATTCTGCTCCTCCAAAGTCCAAAAACTTATCCTGAGAATGCTACTTTTTTCCATTTACTTTCATACCTCCTGAACTATGTTCTTTAAATTTATTTTTTGAAGTCATATAAGGTCATTGTGTCAGATTTTTAGTGACTTGAGGTCAATCAGCCTAGTGAAGTAGATAAAGAGCTGGATCAGAGTCAGGAAGACATGGGTTTGAGTCCAGCTTTTCCATACACACTTGCGGTGTGACTCTGCTCAATTCAACCTTTCAGAGTTCCCAGAATGACTCTATGACTATAAATTTCCAATGTACATCTATAGATAGAATTGCCTCTGGAAAAGTTCCCTACACCAAATAAGGCATAAATTCAACATGAAACTTTCAGTGCTGTTCTGATAGTCTATGCTTCTTTCTGATTAGTCATCATAATGGATAAAGCGCTAGGGTTGGAGAAAAGGAGACCTGAGTTAGAATACTGCCTCAGACACTTATTGACTACGTGAAAGTTGGCAGATTGCTTAACCCCCCTGGCTAATTTGTAAAATGAGGACAAAAATAGTACCACAAATACTCACAAGATTGTTGTGTTATAAGGATCAAAAGATATTTCTAGATATAGAGCTGTATACACACATGAAGTGTTCTTTACAAACTAAAGCACTACCTAAATTCTATTTTTAAATATGCTTCAACATTTTGCTAATCTTTCTTTTCTTTCCTCTTTTTGTTTTTGTTACTCTAAGCCACCTTCTCCCTTCCAAATTATCCCAATAGAAAACAATAAAAGACCAAACTCTTTTAGCAAGTATTTACAATAAAATAAGACAAATTCCCTTATTCATTATATCTGAAAATTTATTTCTTATTAAGCATATTGAATCCATCACCTCTTTGTTAAGAGTCTGGTAGCATGTTTCATCATTAGTCCTCTAGAATTATGGTTGGTTACTTTATCAGAGTTCTTAAATCTTTCGAAAATCTTTTTCTTTATGATGTTGCTATTATCTACATCATTCCAGTGATTCTTCTCACTTTCCTGTCCATTAGTTCTTAAAAGTCTTTTTGTG